>NC_077245.1:31416239-31716239 GCF_947179165.1 Solanum dulcamara | reverse complement strand
AAGGACATTGACTCCCGAAAAATCTCTAAGAACAGGAATCATGAATCCCCCTTGAGACTTATGAATAGAATTACCCCCAAAGATCATATTAATCCTTACTTAATTCTAAGACATGCCAAAAAAAAAGAAGGGACTGCTTTACATACTCTCTACTTTCCCTCATGTAGTCGTTATATACATATGTGCTGTGGAACGTAGAACCTGATCCTTAGATAGTAACATATATCATACTTGGACCATCAAAGGACTCGGTACCATAAGCATTTTATCATAACATCATAAATTATGTTAAAGACATATCAAGAGAGAACAAGGGTAGCTTTACATACTTATGCCAAAACATACTAAGAGAAAGAAGGTAGCTTCACATACCTCTTTAGGGATTACTTGTAACCCAACTTGCCTTGATATATCCTTAACCTATTTAACATGAAAGTAATACTATGATTAATAACCTTTCATTTTCCCATTTCCAACTCTATACCTAAGTATTCATAGGAACCATTTCCTTATCCAGTTCCCCTATAACTTTAATATCCCCGAGATTTCGACTTGGACAAAACATCAACAACCATACCAATAACAACAACCAGCAGAATATTTACAAGTAAATAACTTCAACATTACACAATACAAGCTCCAAACAACTAACTCCAAACAACGATACCGAAATAGAGTTTTTAAATCTTTATTTCACAAAATCTTTAATCATACCAAAAGCAGGGTCGTGTGGATGCAAAAATCAGAAACCATACCCTTTTTAAAATATTTTATTTCCCTGAAACACAAAACCCAACCATCAATAACCAAATCACCACAATGACAACACACTACGTGACTTTGATTTAGGTACTACAACTTTAGCTTAGTTTGTTTCTACGATGTAGCATACTTATGCAATTTTTACACTTACAACCTTATTTAAGACATTTAATATACCTCATAACAACATCATAACTTCCAATTTGAAAGATAAACCCTTACCTTGCCCGAAACTCATCAAACTCATCGAAACTTACTTCGGAAGTTCCCTTAGCGCGCCCAAAACCTTGTGGCTGCTTTCTAACGTTTTGGTGCTTCTCCAAACCATAAATTTACATTAATACCACCTTAATAACACCATGTTATAGCCTATATAATTAATTCATGAAACAAAATTGGAGAACTTACCCTTTTTTTACTCCAAATCTGTGGCTCTCTTCCTCAAGTTTAGGGTTTCTCCTCTCTCTTGTTCTAGATTTCTCTTCTCTTCTTTTTTCCTCTAGAAGTCTCTTGATAAGAATGACTAGAGGATAAGTATGAACTAAAGTCATAAAACACATATATATACAAGCCACTTTTAGGGGTGACACATCTCAACCCCTAAGTAGTGACATGTGTTAATCTCTTATAGGGCCAATGCACCACACCTCGAACCATGGGTTGCCACGTGACATGTGGGTACCACCCCCCTTAATTCAGCTGCGGCACTCCCAGCTTCTTCCAAATGGCACTTCCTCATGCTACCATATGGCACCTTCTTTTCTCCCTCGTGGATTTGTAATATCGTCTTACTTTACGAACCTATGTAATCCTTGCTACGTAAGCTTGGTATGTACTATAGTAACTTAAGAATGTAATCTTTCCAAGTTGGTAGCTTACGTAAGTAAACCGAGTTCTATGACTCATTATTTAATCTCCAACATTTTTCCGATTCTTACAACTTTATTCCCCATCTTCTCTATTATGGGGTATCTCAGTCCCCCTTTCTTATAGTTATTTGGTAGCGTTATAGATTATCCGTATCACATGGTAACTCTTAAGAACTTAAGAGTTCTTAAGGAGTCTTAAGAAGCTTTAAAAAACTTTAGGAAGCCTTAAGAAACTTAAGAGGCTGACGATCCTTCCAAGAAACTTAAGAGCCTTTCAAGAGACTTAAGAACCTTTCAAGAGACTTAAGAACCTTTCAAGAGAGTTAAGAATGCGTTACAAGGTCCAAAAGTATGGGGTGTAACATCCTTCCCCCCTTTATGACATTTGTCTTCAAATATGAACCAAAATCTTTCTTAAGATCTTATACAGATTATGGGGAATTCCTGTCTATTGCAATAACCCACACTTTTATCAAGTAACCAATATAGAAGTTTCAAAAATTGGGATTACCTGTAGACATAGGGAATAGGTATGGATACTTATGTTTCATTTTCCTTTCGGCTTCCTAGGTCATTTCTTAGCGACTCTCATTTTGCCATAACACCTTGACGCAAGCTATGTCCTTAGTTCACAACCCTACTCCACTGATCTAGGATGGAGATCGATTACTTCTTGTAGGATAACTCCTCCATGACCTGGATATACTCTGTGGGATATACTCGGGATGGATGAACAACATAGTTGCAAAGCATCGATAATTGGAAGACTGGATGTACTATTTTTGGATCCGCCAGTAAGTCTAACTCACCAACAAACTTGCCTATTTGGCGGAGGATCTGATAAGGGCCAATGAATCTTGGACTGAGGTCCTCTTTCTTGCTAGCTCTCATTACTTCCTCTATGGGCGATACTTTCAAGAGTGCTTAATTATAACTTGAAAATTTAGAGATCGACGTCGATTATCCGCGTATGACTTCTGTCAACTCTGTGCTGCTAATAATCTCTCTTGAATAAGATTCACCTTCTATACCACCTATTAAACCACATCTGGGATTATTAGTCATGTTTTACTAGGACCAAACAAACCAATTGGCGACCTACACTGTCTGTCATATAAAGTCTCACACGGGGCCACCTAGATACTAGAATGATAGTTAATATCGTAAGTACTCTTGACAGGTGATAGGCAATTGTCCGTGTTACCTTTAGGGTCAACCATATAGGCCCGCAACATATCATTTACTGTGAAGCTACCAAGCTTAGTCTGTCCATCAGTCTGAGGGTAAAATGGTGTACGAAGACCTATCTGTCTTCCCAATCTCTTCGCAAACTGATCTTTGGAAGTTAACTGTAACTTGGGCTCCTTCGTCTGAGATAATAGTTATGGGAAATCCGTAAAGTCCCACCATTCTCTTGATTACAATTTCACATAATCTCGGCTGAATAGGTAGTCTTTGATTGAAGGAACACGGGCTGATATTGTTAATCTGCGGATGACATTCCATATACCATTATTAATCCATGGAGTGCAAAATGAGTCTTATAGCTAAGGTCATGTTGTGGAAACTTGTACCTCATGTATTACTTCTTTCTTTCTTTAGACGACATCAACCGGTACCCTTACCTTTTGGGTTTTTCTTTTCGCCCATCAGAGTTGGCTACCGAGTGGTGCTAAAGTTACCTTACATGATAACCTTCATAGCCGTTCTGTGCTTTGTTTATCATTACTGGTATAGTGTTGCAGAACTTTGGCATACAAATGTGCCATTTGTTAGTAACCAGCTACTCCTGCTCGTTTTGCTTAATCCCTTTTACAACTCCCTTAACCTTACTTATAACACTCTAGGTACATAATTTTGTGTCGTTGCTTCATCGTTTGTTCAGATTCTTCCATGGTCCTTTTCCTCATATTTGGATCCAATTTTTCTCGCTAGTCTTCAGGTTCCGCCTTTCCCTCTCCTCTTTTATCTTACAACCGGTATTGGGATAGATCTTTAGTTCAACCATGACCATGTCCTTTTTGGCCATTTTATTTAACTTATCTTTGCATTCCTCTGTAACGTATCCAAAATATCATAACCCCCTTTCCATCATCTACTCCTACGATTGGTCTTATGCTATATATATATATATATATATATATATATATTCATAGGTTGCACAACTACTTTTATACAACCGGTATAAGGTAGACGCAGTCTTTTCATTTCCTGGTCCATCTTGCTTTACATATCACCTTCACACTAGAACTTGCTCGCGCTAACAATAATCTATCCTACCCCTTTCTTTTCCTTCCTTCGGGTACTCTTGGGTTTCCTCATTCCCTACCGTAGGAGATTTTCTATTCTTTCTCCTTGCTATTTGTATGTCACAACTCAGCGGCCAACAACTCTGTTGCCATATCTTAATGTTTACTCAACCATGGCCTGACTACCCTTTACACGGTCCTTAGATCACTTAGTCTTATTCTCTTATTGTATTCACCCTTTTTTGTATGCACCAACCAATTAGGGTCTCTGCTAACGATTCTCCATACGGTTTCAAATATCATGGCTTCTATCCATTTATTGCTGGCCTTTATCCCTTTCTAACTCATGCCGGCATGGGATCTCACTTGAAATTTAAGCATTCCCCTTAACATGTGATAGTGTTAATTGACTTCATCTCACACTTGTACTTCTTTTGTCTACTTCCCCCCTTTAGGGTGTACCTATGTCATCCTCTACTTATTTTCATTTTTTCATACGCATATGATTTTGCCCCAACACCTTTGACATACCGCACCATGCCTGCACCTTTTAATAGACCATCAATACTTTAAGTTCCCCCTGCAAAAACCTTAATACCACCATGGGGTGCTTAGAATTCTCGATGACTAATGTCCAATCTAGTCCCAGTACTGGTTCTCCAGTCATATAATTGATGTAGTAGTTTGTTCAAAACCATATTCTTTTCTTCCCCATCGATGATTTGCTAGCGCCCATAATCGTTTCAACTTCTCCATTCGGGGGCACTTGTACTCCAGCAGCCTGTGTTTCTAACTTTTCTACGATAATATCCTCATCCCAGTGGATACCACTTGTTCCTCTTAATAGACTCATAATACATCAATGGTCTTACAGAGCTACCTTTCTCATCCTTGAGGGGTCTTACTATTCCCCCCCAATGGATTCCCATATTCACCGTACCTCTTTACGTCTCATCAGCTTTTATCCTTGTCAAGTACCTGAGGTTAACTTCCTATTTTTCTCAATCTCATGTAAATTTCACTTTAATAATGGTTTTATCTTCTCGCTTTTTCATACTACACCTTCAGTTCGTAGCTATCTATTCCCTTTTTCGTCCGATACTCGTACTTAATTGATCATATCTATCTTGAGTGCTTCCTATAGTAGTCCTTTATTCATTCAGTCCATAGCCATTTTTGCACCTGAGGAGATTCATGTTACCCCTATATCCCTTGGAAAAATCATTCCTTGGTATCAACCACCCTTCTGCATCCTTCTAGTATATTATCCAATATATGAAGCACATGATTCTGGACAGCCCATAAGTTCATGTCTTTCGTCCACAAGTTATTTTAGTCACTTCATAACCAATAAAAGGTTACCATAAAGCATCCTCTAACCACTACCAAAAGGAATTAAAATGCAATAAGCACCAAAATACTGTTTAGCACCTAACTCGTATGGTTTCCCTCTAGGTTCATTCTTGAGTTGTGAATAACTCATCTTGTTCACCACTAATGGTTGAGGGTTCTGTACTTTCCCACCAAAATGGAATCTAATTGCTCGACACCTTGCCCTCCAATCAGAGTTTTTCTCCGATATAAAACTTCCTAAGTAAATATGGGTCTCCCTTACTAATAACATAGAGGGTACCCTTACAACTTTAGTTCATCATAATAGGGGCACTCGATATCAACCTCCAAGCCATATGATAAACTTATAGTTTATTTCCTCTTTCTATTCTAGAAAATTTCGACAGAGTTTCCTCTATATTCCGTACTATCCCAAACTTGCACTCAGGAAATACCAATAATGCCATGAAAGGCCAACATATATATACATCCATATCATATCATATCACATCCACAATGCCTCATAGGGCCAATATATACATAAGTTTATAGCATCTCATATCCCAGCCGCACAGGGCTTTCTACATTAGGCCGAAACAAAAATGACAACTTGCCCCATATAGTCAGCAAAAACTATACCTATCACTCCCCAATAGCTGTGACCGATCAATCCCCTGTTCGACCCGGTGACCTAGGAGGTGAAGTATGCTCCCCGTCTCTATCTTGTTGCCATTTGCTTGTTTGTCCCTCATCATCTTCCTCGCTTGAATACAAAAGACATTGATAGCTACATAATTCTGGGTTCACTGGCGACCAAGATAGAGGGCTCGAATATGCCTTAACACTTACCGTAAGAGTCGGCCTGACATAGTTCTCAGTCATAAGAACCGCTGGCGTGGATTTTTGAGTCACTTTCCTGGTCATCCAATACTCTGGGGAATTTTTCATTAGGCCCTCTAAAGGATCAGTCTCAATAGCATACTCGGGGTCTTCCGATGGATTGGTCTCAATAGTAATCGGGGTCTCCTGAAGGATCGGTCTGAATCGAGTAATTGGGACTCCGTCTGCTTGGTCCTGGAGCTTGGGGTGCCATGTGTACCCTGGGGCCTTATCTGCACCTCCTCTACTATTTAGAGCTGCCCTTTTCATTTTTCACCTCAGCTTATACCCAACTGCAAGAAAGGAGTTCGTAAACAAGATTCCCTTAGAGGTATTATCGTACCCCTAGTAGTTCGTTAGGGAGGAAATATCCTAATAGAATAGCTCTATCGCATGATCTAAGAAAAGAAAGAAAGATAACATCCTGAATGTCCTGTAGCCTACTGTTTATAGATATGGTGCACAACACACCGATAAATAAGACTCTACTAGACACGGTCTGTGGACATTCCAAGGAAGGACCACTCGAATAGGCCGTGACAGGTGACTGAACTGGACACTAGCATATACCCTACTAACTATAAGTAAACTTGTCCCCTATTTATGCTATAACGTATCGACAGATACGATAACATATAAGCCGATGAGGCTATCATAACATATAGGGTCATCCTATAAAAAAAATCCCCGCGCGAGCCGATAAGGCTGCCGTGACAAAGCGGATTTCCCAAATCATTCACCTTACAGGCACCACTGCACATACATACATAAACAATCCACATACACATATACACAACCCACATACATGTGTACCTAACCCACAAACATGTCTACAACCTCTAAGAGTAAAAACAGTAACATAAGGAGAGACAGGGCCCCCACCATGCCCGTGAACATATAAATATACACATAGAGGATTAGTACCAAAATCTAGGCTCCAGCAGAATGAAGTGCTTCTGAACTGCTGAGTGGGACTCCTATGCTGGTGGATCCCCAAAGTGTGTATCTAAACCTGCGGGCATGAAATGCAGCCCTCCGAGAAAGAGAGATCAGTACGACATATGTACTGAGTATACAAAGTATAAATGGAAGCATATCTGAAATAAAGAGAGCCAGGGGATAAATACTTTACTTAAGAAAACACTGTACCTGTACCTTGTGGATCATAAAAACATGCATGCTCATATTAAACAATATAGCCGGCCCTTTTAGGGAATTGGTGAATTATAACTGTAGGATTATCATAGGGTCCAGCGCCATCACCACCTTATCACATCACATCATCATATACATATATATACATACGTACCCAGCCCTCTAGAGAGGAACTCGATGATTCATTCATGTCATTGCATTATCATTTCCATATATAGCGTACTCAACCCTTTAGTAAGGTACTCAGTGAGTAGTTCATGTCATTATACTATCATGTCCTCATATAGCGTACCCAGCCCTTTATTGAGGGACTTAGTGCATAATGCAGTGAATTGTGCACGATTATGTACCCGGCCTGGGACTCGGTGATAGGAGGGTTACCATATACACAAGTAGAGTAGTGAGTAATGATATGTAATTTAAATTATTATCAAAGACTCAACGAAGTAATAAAGATGAATTTTCATTTGAAAATCAGGACGATAGTCCTATCAATCGTCTCTTAAATATCACTATTGATCCTATTAAAAGCGTCTTAGAAATCACAGGCATGAATCAAGACGATACCAAATAACTCATAAAAGTCAAGGACATTGACTCCCAGAGAGTATCTAAGAACAGGAATCATGAATCTCCCTCGAGATTTATGAATAGAATTTACCCCCAAAGCTCATATTAATCCTTACTTAATTCTAAGACATGCTAAAACAAAAAAGGGACTACTTTACATACTCTCTACTTTCCCTTATGTAGTTGTCATATACATAGGTGCCATGGAACGTATGACCTGATACTTAGATAGTAACATATATCATACTTGGAACATTAAGGGACTCGAAACAATAAGCATTTCATCATAACGTCATAACTTATGTGAAAGACATATCAAGAGAAAACAAGGGTAGCTTTACATACTTATGCCAAAACATGCCGAGAGAAAGAAGGTAGCTTCACATACCTCTATAGGGATTACTTGTAACCCAGCTTACCTCGATATCTCATTTACCTATTTAACATGAAAGTAATACTAAGATTAATAACATTTAAATTTCCCATTTCCAACTCTACACCCAAGTATTCATAGGAATCATTTCCTTATCCATTTCTCTCGACTAGCTTATTACTAGTTCTAAAGTTGCCAAAAATCGGGTAGCATTTCCCCTATAATTTCAACATCCCCGAGATTTTGACTCAGCCAAAACATCAACAACCATACCAAAAACAACAACCAGCAGCATATTTACAAGTAAATCACTTCAATATTACCCAATACAATCTCCAAACAACTAGCTCCAAACTACGATACGAAAATAAAGCTTCAAAATATTTATTTCACAAAATCTTTAATCATACCAAATGGAGGGTCGTGTGGATGAAACCAGGGGAACCCACATTATTTTTAAAACAATTTACATCCCTGCAACACACAACCCAACCATCTGCAACCGCAACACCACAATGATAACACACTACGCGACTTCGATTTAGCTACTATGACTTTACCTTAGTTTGTTTCTACGGTGTAGCATACTTATGCAATATTTCCACTTCCAACCATATTTAAGACATTTAATGTACCTCACAACAACATGATAACTTCCAATTTGAAAGATAAACCCTTAACTTGCCCAAAACTCATCAAACTCGTCGAAACTTGCCTTGGAAGATCCCTTAGCGCACCCAAAACCTTGTGGCTGCTTGCTAACGTTTTGGTGCTGATCCAAACCATAAATTTACTTTAATAACACCTTCATACCACTATGGTATACCCTAGATAATTAATTTACGTAAAACAATTTGAGAACTTACCCTTTTTTTGCTCCAAATCTGTGGTTCTCTTTCTCAAGTTTAAGTTTTCTCCTCTCTCTTGTTCTAGATTTCTCTTCTCTTCTTTTTGTCTCTAGGAGGCTCTTGATAAGAATGACTAGAGGATAAGTATGAACTAAATTAATAAAACACACACACACACACATACACATATATATATATATATATATATATATGTATAAATATATGTAGGCCACTTTTAGGGGTGACACATGTCAACCCCTAAGTAGTAACATGTGTCAAGACCTTGTAGGGCCAACACACCACACCTCCAACCATGGGAGGCCACGTGTAATGTGGGGACTACCCCCTTACTCCAACTTCTACCATGTGGCACTTCCAGCTTCTGCCGCGTGGCACTCCCTCATGCTTCCACGTGGCACCTTCTTTTCTCCCTCGTGAGTTTGTAATCTCGTCTTACTTTATGAACCTATATAATCCTTGCTACATAAGATTGGTATGTACTTGACTAACTTAAGAATGTAAGCTTTCAAAGTTGGTAGACTACATAAGTAAGTCGAATCCTACAACTCATTATTTAGTCTCCAACGTCTTCCGGATTCTTACAACTCTATTCCCCATCTTGTCTATTATGGGGTATCTCATTCCCCCTTCCTTAGAGTTGTTTGGTAGAGTTATAGATTATCCATATCACATGGTAACTCTTAAGAGCTTAAGATTTCTTAAGGAGTCTTAAGAAGCTTTAAGAAGCTTTAAGAAACTTTAGGAAGCCTTAAGAAACTTAAGAGGCTTACGATCCTTCCAAGAAACTTAAGAGCCTTTCAAGAGACTTAAGAACCTTTCAAGAGACTTAAGAACCTTTCAAGAGACTTAAGAACACATTCCAAGTTACAAAAGTATGAGGTGTAACATCTTCTTAAGCTTCTTAAGCCTTGAAAGGTTCTTAAGTTTATGGAAGGGTTCTTAAGTTTCTTTGAGATTCTTAAAGCTTCTTGAGCTTCTTAAAAGTTACCATGTAAGCCGGATAATCTATAACGCTACCAAAAAACTCTAAGGAAGGGAGAATGTGACAACCCATAGTAAGGAAGATTGGAAACATGGTTATAAGAATCCGGAAGGAGTTGGAGGCCAAGTAATGAGTCGTAGGACTCAAATTATTTATGTAAGCTACGAACTTGGAATTCTTACATACTTAAGATATTTGAGTATATACCAAGCTTACGTAGCAAGGAATACATAGGTTCGTAAAGTAAGATGAGATTACGAACCCACAAGGGGAAAAGAAGGTGACACGTGGCAGCATGGGTGTCACGACCCAACCACGTAGGTCGCGACTAGGGTCCGACTTGGACCCCCGTATACATACCTATCAGCTATAGTCAAATCGAACTATGAATAAAGTGATACTACTCATAAAATCCCCAGTAAGTTAAAAAATTTTCGTGTACGAATGACTTTTTTTTATTCGTAACATACCATTAAAGGGCATGAAAGCCGACAAGGCTGTTGTAACATAAAAACCTTTACAACATGTCATATAGTTACCACCAAAAAAAACTCACAAATAATCCACATACATAGGTCTACAGACCTCTGAGAATAGTAATAGCAACATATGACAGGACAGGGCCCCCGTCGTACCCCTAGACAAATAAATATATATATACTAAATGACTAGTATCAAAAGTTAGGCTCTGGAACAGTGGAGCACTCCCAATATCGCTGAGTGGAAACCCTAAGCTAGTCCGGCAGACCTCCAAAATGAACATCTGTACCTGCGGGCATGAAATGCGGCCCCCCGAGGAACGGAGAGTCATTACGATATATGTACTTAGTATATAAAGCATGAACTATAACAAGTAAAGCCATTACTAAAAACAAAGGTGCAAAAATGAGCAAACTACCCAGAATACCAAAATGCTTTTCGTAACCACAGATCATATATGCAGAAAACATATGCTATATCCAGCCCCATTATGGGACTCGATGAGAAAATTGTGGTCGCCACCGCGTCACTTGTGCCACAACACAGCATACATCTAGAGTAGAAAATATCTCCACAACAGATCATTTCATATCATATATGTACATGGAATATCATAACTACACAAATACCATGTACAAATTATACTTGCCCCCTCACGTGGGGGCATAACAAACAATGTAGAAATACGCAGATAATAAAACCTAACCCGAGCTCAGTGAAGGAAATATTGAGGCATCCACGAGTGGAGTAGTGAGAAACTAAATGCATTTTAAATCATTTTTGAGACTTGATGGAGTTAACAAAATAAGCTATTATTCAAAAATCAAGGCAAGAGTCGTATCAAGTACCTTTCATAAGTTACCATTGATTATATCAAGTAGAACTTATGAAATTATATACAAGTCATATATTTGTTTCATAACTACCAAACCAAAAGGAAAGATTAGCTTTACATTCTTATGTCAACAAAACATGCCAAGAGAAGGAATAAGATTTATATACTTATGCCAAAAACATGCCAAAAGAAAGAAGGTAGCTTCACATACCTCTTGCGGATTACTCTTAACACATTCGCCTCGTCGTCTCTTCAACCTATTTAACATGAAAGTAATACGAGAATCCACAACCATCTACTTTCCAGTGACTTAAGTTACATATGAGTATTCATAGAACTCATCTTCTCGCTCTCCTTCTCAACTAGTTCCTTAGTTAGTTAGTGAGTCAATAGAAATTGGGCAGCATCTCCCCTGTAACATGCCCTATCCAAAACTCCAATTTTAATCTCTAAACTTAGCAGCCACATTCAAAATAATAATCAGCACCCATATATAATAAAACTAACTCAACATTACTGAAACTAATCCCCAAACAGTCCGCTCAAAACTACGACTCCAAAATAGGGTGTTTAGTCTCTATTTCGTAAAACCTTTAATTATACGATATGAGGGGTAATGTGGCTGAAACCAGAAGCTACCACAAATATTTTATAACACTTTTAGTCCCTGAAACACACCACCACACACCTGCAGCAGCACACCACAAGCACAACACCTTGCTTCGACTACAATTTAACTATAGCGACTCCAATTTAGTTTGTCTTCAACATCAAGCATTCCTATCACATTTTAACATTTCCATCAACCTATAGGGCATGTAAAAAACTCCATAACCACACCATAAATATCAAATTGAAAGGGGAAACCTTACCTTACCCGAAATTGTCCAAAACTGCCAAATTGCAACTCAAAAACTCTTAAAACTTGCTGAAATCGTGCGGACTGCTTGTTATCCGTTTGGTGCCTCTCCAAGCCATTATTTTACATTATTAAAACCTTAATACCATTTTCAACCCCTTATAAAAATGTGGGAGAAAAGTACCAAGCCATACCTTAACAAACGGCTTCCCAAACTTGCTGAAAATTAACTCCAGAAACTCCTTTACGCGGCTGAGCTTTGGTGGCCTTTTGCAGCCCTATATTGCTTCCCCAAATGGTTAATTTAAATCATTAAAACCTCCAATTAGTTGAGGAATACCTTATATAATTAATTGACAGAACAAAATTGGGACGTACCTATTTGTTCCTTCTAGCCGTCATGTTTTTCTCTCTTGTTCTAGGGTTTGTTCTTGACTTTTATTTCTGAAGTTTTAAGAGTGTGAAATGCAGTATAAGTGACATATACATGTATATATGTGGTCCTAGGAGGTGACACGTGGCAGACCCTATGGGTGACACATGGCATCCCCCTTGGGCGCCACCTCATCCATGCATCCAATCCAAATCCGCCACATGGCAGCATGAGACCCACCTCAAGTAGGTGTGTCACCTTCTTTCTTTCAAGTAGGTGCAACACCTACTTACTTCCGAGTAGGTGCTACGCCTCCTTCCACCTCTTCTGTGGGTTCATAATTTCGTCTTACTTTAAGAAACTATGTATCCCTTGCTACTTAAGCACGATGTGTACTCAATTAGCTTAAGTACGTAAGACATCCAAGTTGGTAGCTTATTCTAGTAGATCGATCCCTACGACTCATTACTTGGCCTCCAACTCCTTTCGGATTCTTATAACCCTATTTCCAATCTTCCTTATTATGGAGTATCTCATTCTCCCCTTTTTAGAGTTGTCTGATAGCGTTATAGATTATCCGACTCACATGACGACTTCTAAGAAACCTAAGAGCCTTCCCAGAAACTTAAGAATCTTAAGAAGCGTTCCAAGGTACAAAAGTACGGGGTGTAACATCCTTCCCCCCTTTAGAACATTCATCCTCGAATGTGAACCAAAAACTTTCCTCCGGACCTTATACCGACTATACAGAGAGTTCCTCTATCCCATTGCTATAACATATACTTTCATCGAGAAATCAATATGAAAGTTCCAAAGGTTAAGATTACTTATAGATGTAGGGAATAGGTACATATACTTGTGTTTCATTTCCTCCTTCACTTCCTAGGAGGGCCACCCATCCTAGTACTATACTTGCCCAAGCACGCTTAACTTCGGAGTTCTAATGGGATCTGGTGCATTAGTGCTGGTATGATCATATCAATCCCTTATGGGATCTCATTTGAAGTTTAAGTGTTCATATTAACACCTCATAATGACGGGTGGGTTCATCTCATGCTTGTATATCTCATATCCACTTCCCCCTTTAAGGGTGTGTCCATGTCATTGTCTGTTTGTGTTCAACTTCCCAAATGCATATGAGTCTTTTCCACATATTTGGTATACTGCACCATATCCATATCTTCCATTATGTCACCTATACTTTAGGTTTCCCCGTACGAAACCTTAATACAATCATGAGGTGCTTCAATTTCTCAATATATCGTAAAAAATTTTATCTAATGATTCGTACTCGAGTAGTATCCTTAAGGTAGAAATGCATTCAAGCCATGTTCATTTTGAAATCTTCAGCTCCATGTATCACTCTTTAATTTCTTTTAGAGGACTTTAACTGTCACTCCGCCTTTTAGCTCTTAACCCTAATCCTTAGGGTTAGTTATCCGGTAATGTTGGAGTCTCCTCCATACACTAACTTTACACAGCTGCTCTGTGATATGTCTATCATTTTCATTATCATATAACATTTTCAAATTTTTCCTCACCAAACTTGGTGAGTCTTTCTTATTATTTCTATAGCTCACCTTTCTGTTTCACACCTATCTCTACATTCTTATCACACGGACCATGTCATATCCATGGCTGCTGCCTCACTAGTCTTTACTAATTTCCATAATGATCCTCATTATAATCACATTATATCCCGTTCGTGTTCAACCCCATAGTATAACACTTCTCAACCTTTTTCATGATTCCTACTAAGGGTTAATTGCACTCGCTAAAGTAAACGTACTTAATCTTCTACCCTTCTTAGTCAGTCTTATCCTTAATATCTCACAAACGGTCTGATTAATACTGTCACGACCCAACAGTCATGACCCAACCTCGTAGGCCGTAACTAGGGTCTGACTTGGACCCCCTTATATGTATCTATCAGCTACCCTTAAGTTGGACCGTATGTGATGTGATACCATACATAAACCCTAGTGGGTCAAAAACGTTTTTTCATAAACCTGTAGCCTCATTCACATGTATCATATCAGGAAAGGGCACACGAGTTGACGAGGCTGCCATACCATGAAAATATTTACAATACATCGTATGAGCACAACTGAAACAAACTTACAAATAACCTACATACACATGTCTATAGACCTCTAATAGTAATAACTGTATCATATGGCGGGACAGGGCCCCCGCCGTACCCCCTGAATAAATAAATATGTACATTAAACGACTAGTATCAAAAATTAGGCTCCAGGAAAGTGAAGCTCTTCTGACATAACTAAGAGAAACTCTTAAGCTGACCGATATCAAAGATGAACATCTGTACCAGTGGGCATGAAACGCAGCCCCCCGGAGAACGGGGGGTCAGTATAATATATGTACTGAGTATATAAAGCATAACATATCATAACTGAAACAACAACTAAAATAGGGATACAGAAAACATGTATAAAAGTTAACAGATTACTGTACCTATAGCTTAGGACATACAGTCATATACCTTAACATACCCTGTACCCAGCCCTCTAGTAAACTCGGTATCATAATCGTTTTATCATAATCACGTGTCATCATATCATCATGTATATCATTTTATCATGTCGTTGTATATGGAATCATATAATTGTATACGGTATAATCTCATATGTCATCACAGCATATTCGGTCCACTCTCGGGCTCGGGGTCACAAATGTATCCCTATATTTTCATATGCATGCCTACATAAAGTATCCGTCCCTTTAGTGAGGGACTCGGTGAAAGAGTAGTGTATGTCTAAAGCATACCATCATCATACAGTAAAATATGTCGAGGAACGTTTGGCCTGATCCATAATTTAAAATAATGCCGAGGAACATACGACTCGATCCACATTTTCCATCATATCATCATATATATATCTAGCCCGGGATGCGGTGACGAACATCATCACAAATGGCATCATCGTATGATTCACTTCATCGTATATGGCACCTCATCCTCGTATACTTCTACGTATATATAGCTGGGCTGGGACTCGGTGAATGATTAGTAAAACTAGGCACGCCCACATTCCCGACCCCCTTTATGCGACTCGGAGGAAGATGGGTTACAGTGTGCTCGAATAGAGTGGTGACAAACTATATGCAACTAAGTCATTATTTGAGACTCAATGAAACAGTCAAGTGAGTTGTCACTTGAAGATCAGAATAATAATCATCTTAAGTACCTTCTAAGCGTCATTAAGGAGCATATCAACTGGAGTTTCAAGAATCATAGACGTGTATCGAGACAAGGTTAGACATCTTATGGAAGTAGAGATGTTTGTCGTCGCATAGACTTTAGGAATATGAGCTGACACATTCAAGTATTATTCAGCAGATAGGAGACTCGAGGGTAGTAGCTCAACTATTTTAAGAATTCTAATACCAAGTAGTAAATAAAAGACACAAGTTATACTTGGAGCTTATAACTGGAACTACTTCCACCTCATATCATATGCTATTACATTTATACTTAAGACCTTCCAAAAGGAAGAACAGACAGGCTTTACATAGACTACTATTCATGATCTAGCAGCCTAGAAAGGCAATAACTCAACTATTACAGGAGTCTTAATATTACAAAGTGGATACAGTTTATGAATTACACTTGGAGTTCCACGAGTGGAATTATCCCCACATTTCATATACAAACCATTCATAGCTTATACCTAAGACATGCCTAAAAGAAAAGAAGAATAGCTCTACATAGCTCTTATGAGTTACTCTTTATCCCATTCGTCTCGTCGTCCTTTGAACCTATTCAACATGAAAGTAATATGAATATCAACCACTCTTAACTTTCCATCATCTTGGGTTGCACCTTAGTATTCATGGAACCTATTTCCTTGTTTGTCTCCTCAATTAGTTCTTTAATTAGTTAAGGCGTTAACAAAAATTGGAGAGCACCTCCCCTATAACGTGCCCTATCCAAATTTCCAATTAGATCCCTAAACACTATAGACAACCAACAACAACAACCTAAAGCATATGTTCAAGCAATTCACACCAACATTACATAATACAAACCCCAAACAACTCACTCAAAACTATCAAAACGTGAATTCTGGACAACTTACTGTCTTGCATTGTCGCTTTGTTTTGAAGGGGTAATTGAGGGAAACAGGCTTTATGTCCCCTATGAAAGTTATATACATGTGTCTTATGGTCTCATACAATTTTGAATCACCCCTACATTAATTCTTTACAAAAATATATGCCCAAAATACCAACAACAGTCCGTGTAAGATATCCAAAACCAAAATCTGGGCAGTACCTCCTCTATACTTCATCACCCTTTTTCGATCAAATAAAACCAAAACTGGATTTTAAAGGATAAATGAAAGTTATATACCTATGAAATATATTTCCAGAACATATTGAATCACTCTAAACGAATCTGTACATAAGAGGTTATACTAATATTACTAACAATAGTCCCATTCAAAAATGGTTTGTTAACTAGCCCTTAACGTTTTCTCCTTCAACTTTCTCTTATTTCTTTCCATGTGTAAACTGAACCCATGGTTCCGTAGGCATCCTAAGACACATGTATACACCCCCACATAGTTGAAAAACATTGTGGATAATTAATTCACAGAAGAAAATTGAAGAACTCACCTTAAATTTGGCCAAAGTCGTAGCTAATCCTTTTCTTGCTTCACATTTCTTCTCTCTTCTCTTTGGTTTACTTTTTTCTGAAAATGAATGACTTAAGAGACATTAACATACCTTTATGTGCTTTTTTGGGAGGTGACACATGTCATCTCTAAAGGGGGACACGTGTCCACACCTTATTGGGCCAACGTAACCATGCAACTAGTTAGGGGCTGCCACATGCCCTTGGTGGGGCCCACCTCCAAGTAGTGGGTCACCTACTTGACCCCAAGAAGGTGGGTCACCTGCTTGCTTGAGGTGCTGCCACGTGTTGCCTTCCTAGGCTGCCACATGTCATCTTCTCCTCTTTTCCGTGGGTTCATAATCTCATCTTATTTTAAGAACCCGTGTAATCCATGCTACGTAAGCTTGGTATGTATTTAAGTAACTCAAGAGTATAATACTTCTAAATTAGTAGCTTACGTAGGTAAATCGAGTCCTACGACTCATTTCTTGGCCTCCAATTCCTTTCGGCTTTCTTATGACTCTATTTCCAACCTTCCCTTTAACGGGGTATCACATTCTTCTTTCCTTGGAGTTTTTTAATAACGTTATAGACTATCCGGATCACATAGTACCTTCTAAGAAGCTTAAGAGACATTCTGATCTCAAGAGTATGGGGTGTAACATCCTTCTCCCCTTTAGAACATTCGTCCCCAAATTTTAAATAAAACTTCCCTCAAGACTTTATACCGACTATAGAGAGATTATTTTCTATTGCGATAATACATATTTTCATCCAAGTAATTAATATACGAGTTTCAGGAGTTGGGGTTACCTGTAGACATCGAGAATGGGTATGAATACTTATGTTTTATGTCCTCTTCAATTTCTCAGGTTATCCCATTTTCTAATTTTTGTTTTGCCACAGTATCTTGACGAGAGGCATGTCTTTAGTCTACAATCTTCCAGTTTGCTGATCTAAGATGGTGATAGGTTGTTACTCATAGGATTTCAGTTCCTGGACATCATCTATGGAATAAACCCTGGATGGCTCATTAGTATCCTTGTGAAGCATCCCTATCTGATGGACTGGGCGTATAGTTTTCAAATAAGGTGGTAAGCTCAACCTTCCGGCCACTTTACCCACCTTACAAGCAACTTGATACCATCTAATATATTTTGGTCTAAGTTTCCCTTTCTCGCCAAATCTTATTACTTCCTTCCTGTGTGACCCTGTTACGAACACCTAATCATCAATTTGAATTCTGACTGTCAATGTCTATTATCTATATATCATTTTTTTCGACTCTAGGTTGCTAATCCTTAGATTTCTTAATAATGTCGAGGTCTTTTTAGCTTAGTCCTTCTAACATCGACCCATCTAATAGGGGACTTACACGTCTTGCTCTACCAGTATTATACGGGGCCATTGGGATACTAGAGTAGTAATTATTATTGTAGGCAACTTGATAAGTGATAGATAATCATCCTAGCTATTTTCGAAGTTAACAACACCAGCTCATGACATATCTTCTAGCGTTTAAGTGGTAAGCTTTAGCCTGTTTATCAGGTTTGAGAGTAAAGTAGTGTATGAAGACTTATCTGTCTTCCCAGTTTCTTCGTGGACTGATCCTTGGTAGTTAACTGTAACTCGGGCTCCTTCTTCTGGGATAATTGCTATGGAGACTCCGTAAGGTCCTACCACTCTTTTACCCTATAATTTTACAACTTCTCGACTGAGTAGGTAGCCTTTGATTGAAGAAGCATGGGCTAATATCGTTAATCCCTATGTAACATTCCTTCCAAAGTCATCTGTCGACGGAGTGCAAAGTCAGTCTTGTAGTCCTAGTCATATTGTGGAATTTTCAACCTCGTATATTACTTCCCGTCTTACCTTTTGGGTTTTGCTTTTTCTCCCTCATAGTTGGCTTCCAAGTGGTGTCGAAATTCTCTCACCCACTGGCTCGTATAGCCATTTTGTGGTTTGCCTCTCATTAACTGGTACTATGTTCAAGATCCGTGGCATTCGAGTGCGTCGTCAGTTAGCAATTAGCTAATCCTTCTTGTCTTGCTTAAATCCTTTTAACAATACCCTCAATGTAATTTGTAGTACTCTAGGAACATAATCTTATATCATTCCCCCGTCACTAGTTCAGATTTGTCCATCTCGCGTGATCATACCAACACTAACGTATTACGTTCCACCAGAATTTCGAAGTTAAGCATGCTGGGGCGAGAGAAATACCGGGATGGGTGACCTCCTTGGGAAGTCCTCATGTCGCGTTTCATGGTAATCCTTGCAATAATGTGTGGGGCACTCAACTTAGCCCAAAATTTATCGTAGCGTCGTCTCACTAGTCTTTATGTGTTGCCTTGCCTTTTTCTCTGTTATCTTGCAACCGGTATAGGGGTGGATCTTTAGTTCCACTACGACCATGTCCCTTTTTGGTCATTTTGGTTTAACTCTTCCTATTATATTCACTCCTTTTTATATGCACCCAATCATTAGGGTTGGCTACTGAGTAGCGCTAAAGTTTGTTCATATAGTGACCTTTAAAGCCACTTTGAGTTCCGTCTATCCTTAGTTGGTATAGTCCCAAAGAAGTTTGGCATATGAGCTCGCAATCCTGCAGTAACCATCTAGTCCTATCCATCTTATTTAAACCATTTCACATTTTTTCCTTACCCCCACTTGTAACCTTTTTAACACATTCTCGTGTGATTCTTTACCTTTACGAGAATATGAGAGAGTGGAAGAAATACATTGTCGCACTTCTTTCTATTTCCTTATTTACTCCTTGCTCATCTTCTACCACAGGAGTCTTGCTATTTCTTTTTCTTGGTTATTTATCTATCGCAACATCATTTGCGACTAACTCTACAGTCAATATTTTGGCTTTTGGTCTAGCATGCTGTCATTATCCTTCGTAATGTCTCTTGAGTTACTCGATATCTTTTTATGGTTACACTCTTCTATTTTAATACGCAGCCGCCTTCTAGTGTTATGTTGTTTAGGGTTTCTTCACAAACTTCTTAACGCTGCCTTATGTAGCATTCTGGCTTCCATCCAATTATTGGTGGCTTCTGAACCTTTCTAACTTGGTTTGGCAAGATATTTTATTGAAGTTTAGACGTCCATCTCAAATATATTGCCATATCAATTGCCTCTTCCTACTCTTGCCATTCTCTTATTAACTTCCCCGCTTTAGAGGGTACTCGTACTTTCATCTACTTGTACCTTGATCTATGTCTCTATGTTCAGTCTCAATTTCGTACAATCTTTTTCTCCAATCTACTTGGTACTGCATCAGGTCCCCGTCTTCCTATATATCTTACAACCTGGTTATCTACGTACGAAATCTTCGCTAAATTATTAAACAATGAGAACTTTTTCATACATAGTGTGACACCTCATCTATTACTCTGTACTTGAGTAATGAGGCCCATGGGACTACTCGTCTGAGGTCACATTCTACTTATCTTCATCAAAAATTACTTAGTACTTGTAGTCATTCCAATTTCAATTAGGCAGTACTAGTATTTCGACGATAACTGTTCCAGGTTTTCTTGAGTAGTGGCTTTGTCCCAACCTATATCCTTTGTTTCTTGGGATGAACATTAGTTGCACCATTTATTCTCTAAGTCTGTCATCTTTATCTTTTAAGGGTTCCACTATTTTTTGGACGAAGTTGTGTACCCACATTATTCCTTTATATCTTAAGCTCTATACCCTTATTGCGTACTCAACGCAGTCTTTTAACTTAGTTAGGATCTACCAAGGGTGCCTTATTAGCGGTCTAACTTTATCCCTGTATACTTGTATCACACTGTTCAATTCATACTTATATATCCCCCTTTTAGTTCATACTCATATTCAGTTCCTGACATCTCTTTAAGGTGCTTTTGTTCGAAGATCTTTCCCCAATTAGTCGGTGGAGAACTATAAACTGTTATCTTAAACCATTTTCTGACCATTGTTGAAAGAAACTAGAATCTCTCAAACATCACAGTACTTCTTTTAATACTGGACCTACCTGGTCTCCTTCGGGGTTTATCCTCGAGTTATGAACAACCTATCTAATTTACAATTAGGAGTTGGGGGCTTGGTAGTTTCAAAATGAGTGAAGCTCAATTACTAGATATCTTACCTTTCAACCTGAGCTTCTCTTTTTTTCTACAGCATAATTACGGCTGGAGATACTGTGATCTGAACTTTACTGCTCAGATAGGCTTTTGTTTCTCTGAAATAAAACACTCCCAGTAGGAATGGTGCCCCTTGTCGATGACATGAAGAGTACCTCCTACAACTTTAATTAAAAATAATAGGGGTACTTGGTATCCACTTCCAGGACATTTTATAAAGCTATGTTTCATTCCCTTTTCTTGTCCTGGGAAAATTTTGGCAGAGTTTCTTCTATATTTCTTACTTATCCCAAACCTGCACGCAGAAAATACCAACAATGCCTCACAAAGACAACATATATATATATATATATATATATATATATATATATTAATATTATCTCACAGCCACCCAGGGCTTTCAATATCATATCATATCGTAGCCATACAGGCTTTCAACATCAACAATAATATAAAAATATTGGACTTAGCTCATATGTCCAGCTTCAAACTGCATCTGTTGCACTTCTTGTCTACTTTCCTTTTAGATTTCAACTTTACATTTCTATATTACTTTAATACCTTACCCAACGGATATCTTCCGTGCCTTTACTTTACTTGCTTGCGTGCTTCATAACTTTCCATGTCGTCACTTAGTTCCTTCTGTTGATGTCGGCCTTCTGTTAAGATCCAAGGTTAGTATAAGGAGATTTTCCTATGACTTAAATCTATAGCACGATCTCAGATATGAAAGAAAAGTAACATCCTAAGTGCCCTTTAGCTTCCTATTTATAGATGTGGCACACAACACATCGATAACCAAGACTATGCTACACACGGTCTGTAGACAATCCAAGGAAGAACTTCTCTAATACTACTTTTGTCATGACCCAACCCCATAGGCCGCGATTAGGGTCCTACCTGGACCTCCTTATGCGTATCTATCAACTACCTTTAAGTTGGACCATGTGTGATGTGATACCATACACAAACCTCAATGGGTCAAAAACTTGTTTTACATAAACCTGTAGACTCATTCACTTGTATCATATCAGTAAAGGGCACGCGAGCCGACGAGGCTGCCATACCACGAAAATATTTGCAATACGTCATATGAGTACAACTGAAACAAACTTACAAATAACCCACATACACATGTCTACAGATCTCTAAGAGTAATAACTGCATCATATGGCAGGACAGGGCCCCAACCGTACCCCTAAATAAGTAAATATGTACATTAAACGACCAGTATCAAATGTACTGAGTATATAAAGCATAACATATCATAACTGAAACAACAACTAAAATGGGGATATAGAAAACATGTATAACAGTTAACAAATTACTGTATCTGTAGCTTAGGACATGCAGTCATATACCTTATCATACACTGTACCCGGCCCTCTAGTGAACTCGGTATCATAATCGTTTCATCATAATCACGTGTTGTCATATCATCATGTCTATCATTTTATCATGTTGTTGTATATGGCATCATATCATCGTATATGGCATAATATGATATGTCATCACAGCATATCCGGTCCACTCTGGGGCTCAGGGTCACAAATATATCCCTATATTTTCATATGCATGCCTACATAAAGTATCCGGCCCTTTAGTGAGGGACTCGATGAAAGAGTAGTGTACGTCTATAGCGTACCATTATCATACAGTAAAGTATGCCGAGAAACGTTCGGCTCAATCCATAATTTAAAATAATGCCGAGGAACATACGGCTCAATCCATATTTTCCATTATATCATCATATATATATCCAGCCCGGGACACGGTGACGAGCATCATCACATACGGTGTCATCGTATGCTTCACTTCATCGTATATGACACCTCATCCTCATATACTTTTATGTATATATAGCCATCCTGGGACTCAGTGAACTAATAGTAAAGCTAGGCACGACCGTATTCCCGGCCCTTTATAGGACTCGGAGGAAGATGGGTTACAGTGTGCTCGAATAGAGTAGTGACAAACTATATGCAACTAAGTCATTATTTGAGACTCAATGAAACAGTCAAGTGAGTCATCACTTGAAGATCAGAGTAATAATCGTCTTAAGTACCTTCTAAGCATCGTTAAGGAGCATATCAACTGGAGTTTCAAGAATTATAGACGTGTATCGAGACAAGGTTAAACAACTTATGGAAGTAGAGACGTTTGTGATCGTAGAGACTTTAGGAATAGGAGCTGACACATTCAAGTATTATTCAGCAGATAGGAGACTCGAGGGTAGTAGCTCTACTATTTTATGAATTCTAATACCAAGTAGTAAATAAAAGTCACAAGTTATACTTGGATCTTATAACTGGAACTACTTCCACCTCATATCATATGCTATTACATTTATACTTAAGACCTTCTAAAAGGAAGAACAGGTAGGCTTTACATAGACTACTATTTATGATCTAGCAGCCTGGAAAGGCAATAACTCAACTATTACAAGAGTCTTAACATTACAAAGTGGATATAATTTATGAATTGCACTTGGAGTTTCACAAGTGGAATTATCCCCACATTTCATATACAAACCATTCATAGCTTATACCTAAGACATGCCCAAAAGAAAAGAAGAATAGCTCTACATACCTCTTATGAATTACTCTTTATCTTGTTCACCTCGTCGTCTTTTGAACCTATTCAACATGAAAGCAATACGAATATCAACCACTCTTAACTTTCCAGCATCTTGGGTTGCACCTTATTATTCATGGAACCTATTTCCTTGTTCGTCTCCTCAATTAGTTCTTTAATTAGTTAAGGCGTTAACTAAAATTGGGCAGCACCTCCCCTATAATGTACCCTATCCAAATTTCCAATTCACACCAAAATTACACAATACAAACCCCAAACAACTCACTCAAAACTATCAAAATGTGAATTCTGGACAGTTTAATGTCTTGCATTGTCGCTTTGTTTCGAAGGGGTACTTGAGGGAAACAGTCTTTATGTCCTTCATTAAAGTTATAGACATGTGTCTTAGGGTCACATAAAACTTTGAATCACCCCTACATCAATTTTGTACAAAAATATATGTCCAAAAAACCAACAGCAGTCCGTGTAAGATGTCCAAAACCTAAATCTGGGCAGTACCTCCTGTATACTTCATCACCCTTTTTCGAGCAGATAAAAGAAAAAATTGATTTTAAATGATAAATGAAAGTTATAGAACTATAAAATATATTTCCAAAACATATTGAATCACTCAAAACAAAGCTGTACACAAGAAGTTAAACTAATATTACTAATAATAAACCATTCAAAAACGGGTTTGTTAACTAGCCCTTAACATTTTCTCCTTCAACTTTCTCTTATTTGTTTCCAAGTGTAAACTGAACCCATGGTTCCGTAGGCATCCTAAGACACATGTATCACCCCCACATGGTTGAAAAACATTGTAGATAATTAATTCACGGAGGAAAATTAAAGAACTCACCTTAAATTTGGCCAAAGTCGTAGCTAATCCTTTTCTTGCTTCACGTTTCTTTTCTCTTCTCTTTGGTTTCCTTTTAGCTGAAAATGAATGACTTAAGAGTCATTAACATACATTTATGTGATCTTTTGGGAGGTGACATGTGTCATCCCCATAGGGGGACACGTGTCCATACTTTATTGGGCCAATGTAACCATGCAACTAGTTAGGGACGTGCCCTTGGTGGGGCCCACCTCTACGTAGGTGGGTCACCTACTTGACCCAAAGCAGGTGGGTCACCTTCTTGCTTGAGGTGATGCCATGTGTCGCCTTCCTAGGCTGCCATGTGTCATCTTCTCCTCTTCTCCGTGGGTTCATAATCTCGTCTTATTTTAAGAACCCGTGTAATCCATGCTATGTAAGCTTGGTATGTGTTTAAGTAACTCAAGTGTATAAGACTTCTAAATTAGTAGCTTACGTAGGTAAATCGAGTCCTACGACTCATTTCTTGGCCTCCAATTCCTTTCGTCTTTCTTAATGCTCTATTTCCAACCGTCCCTCTGACGGGGTATCACACTCTTCTTTTCTTGGAGTTGTTTAATAACGTTGTAGACTATCCGGCTCACATAGTACCTTCTACGAAGCTTAATATACATTACGAGCTCAAGAGTGTGGGGTATAACAAATACTTCATATCCATCACCATTCTTTTTCCCTAGTACTCTTATCTTAATCATACTATTACTTCTTTTAACCATAGTTCGTCACAGTTTATCCCTATGTATCAATTTAGTCGGTGCCTTAATATATCGTTCTATCCAGATCTACCCATCTTCTCTAAATCATCTCTTAGGATCACAAGTCTTTTCCACTTTGTTTTACCATACCAGTATCGACCTCCTAGTTATTATTACCACCAATTCACAACAATTTACTTATTTCTCGAGGTCATCCATACTCCTAGTTTAGTCAAATCTCATCCTTATTATGGGCAAGACGTACTACAACCTTCTATCTCTCTCCTTTTATTTCTAGGAATATTTGGGCAGAGTTTCCTTTGTATTTCTTAATATCTCAACATCTGCACGCAGAAAATGCCAACAATGCCTCATAGGGCCAACATATATATTTATATCATATAATACCACAACCACACAGGTTGTCCAACATTAACAACAGTAAAAATGATGGACTTACCTCATATACCCAACTCAAACTACACCTGTTACCCTGCCCTGTCTACTTTTCCTTTCTATTTTGTATGTCATTCATATTTCCACATCTTACGTGACATATGTCCTTTGTGCCTTTGCTTACCTGCGTGCCTTGTAACTTCTAGTATATTCAGTTACTTTCTTCTATTGATGTTGTCCTTCTACTCAAATCACAGGTTAGTATGAGGAATTTCATTCCCTATAACTCGGCTCTATCGCACGATCTTAGATATGAAAGAAAGGTAATATCCTAAATGTCCTGTAGCATCCTGTCTATAAATGTGGTACACAACACACTAATAAACAAGACTCTATTAGACATGGTCTGTAGACACTTCAAGGAGGAACTGCTCTAATACCACTTCTGCCACGACCCAACCCTGTAGGCTGCGACTGGGTCCAACCTGGACCCCCGTATACATACCTATTAGCTGTAGTCAACTCGAACTATGAATAAAGTGATACTACTCATAAAAGCCCCAATAAGTTAAAACCTTTTCATGTACGAATGCCTTTTTTTTATTTGTACCATACTATAAAAGGACACGCAAGCCGACAAGGCCGCTGTAACATAAAAATCTTTACAACATGTCATATAGGCACCATCGAAACAAACTCACAAACAACCCACATACATATATCTACAGATCTCTGAGAATATTAATAGCAATATATAATGGGACAGAGCCCCCGCCGTACCCCTGGGCAAATAAATATATACATATTAAATGACTAGTATCAAAAGTTAGGCTCTAGAATAGTGGAGCGCGGAAACCCTATGCCGATCCGGTGGACCTTCAAAATGAACATTTGTACCTGCGGGTATGAAACACAGCTCCTCGATAAATGGGGGGTCAGTACGATATATGTACTGAGTATATAAAGAATTAAATGTAACAAGTAAAGCCATTACCAAAATAGATGGTGCAAAAATGAGCAAACTACCCATAATACCAAAATGCTTTTCGTAACCACATATCATGTATGCAGAAAACATATGCCATATCCGGCCCCATTATGGGACTCGGTGAACAAATTATGGTCGCCACCCCATCACTGGTGCCACAGCACAACATATATCCAGAGTAGGGAATATCTCTGTAACAGATTATATTATATCAAATAGCCATATCATATCATATATGTACATGGCACATCATAACTCCGCAAATCCCATATACAGGTCGTATCTGCCCCCTCATGCCGGGGCATGGCAAACAATGTAGAGATGTATGCACGATAACAAAACCTAACCCGAGCTCGATAAAGGAAATATTGAGGCATCCACGAGTGGAGTAGTGAGAAACTAAATGAATTTTAAATCATTTTTGAGACTCGATGGAGTTAACAAAATAAGCTATTATTCAAAAATCAAGGCAAGAGTCGTATCAAGTACCTTTCGCAAGTTACCATTGATTATATCAAGTAGAACTTCTAGAATCATATACAAGTCATATATTTGTTTCATAAAGACCAAACCAAAAGGAAAGATTAGCTTTACATACTTATGTCAACAAAACATGCCAAGAGATGGAATAAGATTTACATACTTATGCCAAAAATATGCCAAAAGAAAGAAGATAGCTTCACATACCTCTTGCGGATTACTCTTAACACGTTCACCTCATCGTCTCTTGAACTTATTTAATATGAAAGTAATATGAACATCAACAACCCTCTGCTTTCCAGCATCTTAAGTTACATATGAGTATTCATAGAACTCATCTTCTCGCTCGCCTTCTCGACTAGTTCCTTAGTTAGTTAGTAAGTTAACAAAAATCGGGCAGCATCTCCCCTATAAATTTCCCTATAAAAACCTCCAATTTTAATCTCTAAACTTATAATCCACATTCAAAATAATAATCAGAAACCATATATAAGAAAACTAACTCAACATTACTCAAAACAATCCCCAAACAGTCCGCTCAAAACTACGACTACAAAATTGGGTGTTTAGTCTTTATTTCGTAAAACCTTTAATTCTATAATATTAGGGGTCGCGTGTATATAACCATAAGCTCCCACACCTCTTTTATAACACTTTTAGGTCCTGAAACACACCACCACACACCTGCAGCAGCACACCACAAGCACAACACCTTGCTTCAACTATAATTTAACTATAACGACTCCAATTTAGTTTATCTTCAACCTCAAGCATTCCTATCACATTTTAACATTTATATCCGCCTATAGGGCGTGTAACACACTCCATAACAACACCATAAATCCCAAATTGAAAGGAGAAACCTTACCTTACCCGAAATTGTCCAAAACTGCCAAATTGCAACTCGGAAACTCTTCAAACTTGTTGAAATCACGCGGACTTCTTGTTATCCATTTGGTGCTTCTCCAAGACATGATTTTAAATAATTACCACATTCATACCTTGTACAAACCCTTTCCAAAACGTGGAGAAAAGAACCAAGCCATACCTTAACAAACAGCTTCCCAAACTTGCTGAAAATTAACTTCAGAAATTCCTTTACGCGGTTGAGCTTTGGTGGCTGTTAGAAGCCCTATATTGCTGCCCCAAATGGTTAATTTACATTATTAAAACCTCCACTTAGTTGAGGAATACCTTATATAATTAATTGATGGAATAAAATTGGGACGTACCTATTTTTTTCCTTCTAGCCGTCACATTTTTCTCTCTTGTTCTAGGGTTTGTTCTTGACTTTTATTTGCTGAAGTTTTAAGAGTGTGAACTGTGGTATAAGTAACATATACATATATATATGTGGTCCTAGGAGGTGACATGTGTAATACCCTAGGGGTGACATGTGGCAGCCCCTAGGGTGCCACCTCATCTATGCATCCAATCCAAATCCACCATGTGGCAGCGTGGGACCCACCTCAAGTAGGTGTGTCACCTGCTTGCTTCCAAGTAGGTGCATCACCTGCTTGCTTCCAAGTAGGTTCATCACCTACTTTCTTCCGAGTAGGTTTTACGCCTCCTTCCGCTTCTTCCGTGGGTTCGTAATCTCTTCGTACTTTAAGAACCTATGTATCCTTTAATACTTAAGCTCGATGAGTAGCTTAAGTACATAAGACATCCAAGTTGGTAGCTTATGCAAGTAGATCGGGCCCTACGACTCATGACTTAGCCTCCAACTCCTTTCGAATTCTTATAACCCTATTTCTAATCTTCCTTATTATGGGGTATCTCATTCTCCTCTTCTTAGATTTGTTTGATAGCATTATAGATTATCTGACTTGCAGAAACCTAAGAGCCTTCCCAGAAACTTAAGAAACTTAAGAAGCATTCCAAGGTACCAAAGTACAGGGTGTAACAATGAGAGAGTGCCACGTGGCAGCTGCTGGAAGTTCCATGTGGAAGCAGCTGGAGAAAGGGGGTGCCCCCCCCACACATGCCATGTGGCAGCTCATGGTTGGAGGAAGTGGTATGTTAGGCCAATGAGGGCTTGACATGTGTCACCACTTAGGGGTTGACATGTGTGACCTCCTAAGGTGGACTATATATATATGTTGGATGAATCATTCTTATCAAAAATTCATCCTTATCTACAAAACATTCAAGAAAATTCTAGAGAAAGAAAGAAGAGAAGAACCCCTAAAGCTAGAGAGAAAATAGTGGCGGCCAAGGGGAGAAAAAGGTACGTTTTCCAATTTCATTCGGTGAATTAATTATCTAAGGTATACCATGATGGTATAAAGGTGTTATTAATGTAAATTTATTGTTTTGCGCAGCTCCAAAATATTAACAAACATCCATGAAGTTTTAGCCGCGCTAAAAGAACTTCCGAGATGAGTTTTGGCAAGTTTTGGCGAGTTTTGGGCAAGGATCGTTTTGGCATGTTTTGGTGAGTTTCGGACAAGGTAAGGTTTTTCCTTTTAAATTGGAGTTTATGATGTTGTTATGCATTATATTACATGTCTTAAATGAGGCTGGAAGTGGAAAACTTGTACAAGGATGCTTGATGTTAGAAACAAATAAAATTGAAGTTGTTATAGTTAAACCAAAGTCGAGTAGTGCGTTATGATTGTGGTGCTGCAGTTGAAGCAGGTTGGATGGTGTGTTGCAGGGATGTAAAGTGTTCGAAAAGGGGTGTGGGTACTGCTATTTTCAGCCACACGACCCTCCATTTCGTATTGTTAAAGGTTTTATGAAATAAAGGTTAAAAACTCTATTTTGGTATCGTAGTTTTGAGCTAGTTGTTTGGAGTTATATTGAGTAATGTTGAAGTGATGTGATTGTATATATGGATGCTGATTGTTGTTGGTAATAGTGATGCTAAGATTAGCAGTTGCATAGGATAAGTTATAGGGGAGATGCTGCCCGATTTTCAGTAACTTAGGAACTAGTAATAAACTAGTCGAGGGAAATGGATAAAGAAACGATTCCTATGGATACTTGGTTGTAGAGTGGGAAATTGGAAAGTGAAAGGTTATTAAACTTAGTATTTATTTCATGCTAAATAGGTTAAAAATAGGATGAGGCGAACGTGGTTAAGAGTAATCCATCAGAGGTATGTCAAGTCCTTTCGTCTCTTGGCATGACTTTGGCATAAGTATGTGAAGCTACCTTCTTTCTCTTGGCATGTTGTTGGCATAAGTATGTAAAGTTGTTCTTTCTTTCTTTTGGCATGTCCTAGTCTTAAGTGGATTGTATATGTAATGTGGGAACAATTCCATTCATGGAACCCCGAGTATGGTTCGTAAATCTTATTCACTTCTCGATGTTCAAACTCCTGCGATAGTTGAGTTATGGCCTTCTAAGTCTTCGACATGATGAAAAGTAGTACTCGTGAAGCCTATCCCTTCCTTCTCTTGAAATGGCTTAATGTAAGTGAAGCGTTATATGATATAAGATGATATAAGTATTCACCGAGTCCCATAAAGGGTTGGGTACGACAGAGTCTCACAATGGGTTGGGTATGACCAAGTCCTATAAAGGGTCAGTTATGATATATGTATATGATTGTAAGATGACATGATTATTGACCGGGTCCTATAAAGGTCCGAGTATGGTATATATACGCGTATGATGACATAATGAGACATTTGTAACATTGAGTCCCACAACGGGCCGGGTACGGAATATGACACTGAGATACATAACATTATTTTACAAGACACAGGTATAGTGATTTCTTAATTGTTATACTTGTTCCTTGCATCCCTATGTCAACTGTGCGCTCCTTATGATGTTTTATGCTTTACATAGTCAATACACATATCGTACTGACCCTCTCTTTCTCGGGAGGGGGGGGGTTGTATTTCATGCCCTCAAGTACAGATACACACTTTGGGGATCCGCTAGTGTAGAAGTCCCACTCAGTAGTTCAGAGGTGCTCTATTGTGCTGGGGCCTAGATTTTGGTACTATTCTTCTATGTATATATTTATTTGTTCATTGGTATGGAAAGGGCCCTGTCCCGCCTTATGTTACTGTTCTTACTCTAAGAGGTCTGTGGATATATATGTGGGTTGTATATGTACGGGTGTACAGTTGTGCCTATATTTCTTATGTTTTGGGTTGTTTCCTTTATCATGGCAGTCTTGTCGGCTCGCGTGTGTGTTCATTATGGAACAACCCTACATGTTACGCTAGCCGCATTAGCTTATACATTGTGTTGCCTTATGTTGTCTGTTGGTACGTTATAACTCAAATAGGAGAAAGGTGTACTTATAGTTAACAGGGGTACACGTGAGTGTCCAGTTCGGGCACCCGTCATGGACCGTAGGGTTGGGTCATGACATAAGTGGTATCAGAGCTGTTTGCTCCTCGGAATGTCTACAGATCGTGTTTAGTAGAGCACTATTTATTGGTGTGTTGTGCACCACATCAATAAATAGGAGGCTATAGGATATTTAGGATGTTATCTTTCATTCTTGTCTTAGATCGTGCGATAGAGCCCAACCATAGGAAATGAAATTCCTTTATTTACTAACCTTTGGTTTCAACTGAAGAACGACATCGACAGAAAAGAAGTGATGGATAATATTGGAAGCTACACAATATACAGGTAAGTATTGGTGTGAAAGAGGCATACTGGATAAGGTAAGAAGATTGAAATGTGATTGAAATATAAAGTTTAAAATTGAAGGGAAAAGTAGATAGGAAAGTGTAACGGGTGTAGTTCGAGTTGGACATACGAGGTAAGCCCATTATTTTATACTATGGTTGATATTGGGCGCCCTAGGTGGCTGTGATATGAATATATACATGTTTTCCCTCTGAGGAGTTATGGTTGTGATATGATATGATATGGATGTATATCTACATGGGCCTTGTATGGCATTGTAGGTATTTCCTGAGTGCAGGTTTTGTATAGGAAGGAATATAGAGGGAACTCTACCGAATTTTTTTTGGAATAAAAAGGGAATGAGATAGAGGTTCATCATACGGTCTGGAAGTTGATACTGAGTACCTTATTATGATGAATTAAAGATGTAGGGGTACCCTCCGTGTTGTTGGAAAGATGGGCATGTTTATTTAAGATGTTTTAGTTTGGAAGAAAACTCTTGTTGGAGGGCAAAGTGTCCAGCAATTGGTTTCCACTCTTGTGGGAAGGCACCAAACCACCAACCATTAGTGGTGAATTAGATAAGTTGTTCACCACTCAAGAATGAACCTAGAGAGAAACCATATGAGTTAATCACTGAAAAGTATTGTGGTGCTTATTGGATTTTAATTTCCTTCTAGTAGTGGTCGGAGAATGCTTTATGGTAACCTTTTATTGGTTCTTAAGCGACTGAAGTAACCTATGGATGGAATACATGAACTTATGGGTTTTCCAGAGTCATGTTCTTCATATATTGGATAACATACTAGAAGCATTTAGAAGGGTCGGTGATAACAATGAATGATTTTTCCAAAGATATAGGGGTAACATGAAACTCCTCGGGCAAAAAATGGCTATGGAATAGAAGAATAGAAGAACTACTATAGGGAGAACTAAATGTATACGTGATCAATTAAGTATGAATGTTGGGCAAAAAAGGAAATAGATAGCTACGAACTGAAGGTGTAGTATGAAAAGGCAAGAAGATAAGACCAGTATTAAAGTGGAATTGACATGGGACCGAGAATAATTGGAAGTTACTCTCAGGTACCCGACAAGGATAAAAACTTATGAGATATAAGAAAGTATTGTCGATATGTGATTCTGCTGTGGAAAATATAAAGACTCCTCAAGGATGAGGGGGGTAGCTCTGCAAAACCATTGATGCATTGCGAGTCCATTAAGAGGAACAAGTGGTATCTACTGGGATGAAGATAGTGTTATAGCAAAGATAGAAACATGGGTCACAGTGTTACAAGTACTTCCGAATGGAAAAGTTGAACAATCATGAGCCCTAGCTAATCGCTGGTGGGGAAGAAAGGAATGTGGGTCTAGATAAACCACTACATTAATTATATGACTCGAGTACCAGTACTTGGACTAGATTGGGTACCAGTTATCAGAATTCTAAGCACCCCATGGTTGTAGTAAGGTTTCTTACAGGGGTAACCTAAAGTATAGATGATCTAACAGAAGATGTAGATATGGTGCAATATATCAAATGTGTTGGAACAGAATCATATGTGTATAAATGGTTGAAAATGAATAGAGAATGACATGGGTACACCCTAAAGGGGGAAAGTGGACAAGAGAAATACAAGTGTGAGATGAAGTCAACTGACACTATCACATGTTAACGGGAATGCTTAAACTTCAGTAAGATCCCATGCTGGCACGAGTTAGCAAGGGCTAAAGGCCATCCATAAATTGATAGAAGCCATGATATCTGAGACTGTGCGGAGAACCATTAGTGTAGACCCTAATAGATGGGTGCATACAAAAGGGGTGAATATAATAAGAGAGTAAGACTGAGCGATCTAAGGACTATATAAAGGGTAGTAAGGTCATGGTTGAACAAAAGATCTACCCCGATACCGGTTGTAAGATAAAAGAGGAGAGGGCAAGGCGGAACCAAAAGACTAGAGAAATGATGCTAAGGTAAATCTTGGGCTAAGTTGAGTGCCTTCGCACATTATTGCAGAGACGTCAACATAGTGTAACGTGCAACAAGAAATTGGAGCCAAATCTGAGCAAAGGACCATGGAAGAATCTGAACTAACGAGAAGTAACCTATTACCATCCGCGATCGGTAGATTAGAAGATTGCGGACTAAGGACGTAGCTTCCGTCAAGGTGCTGTGGAGAAATAAGAATCGCAAAGGAATGACCTGGGAAGTTGAAAAAGAAATGAACTATAACTACTCGTACCTATTCCCTATGTCTACAGGTAATCCCAACCTTTGGAACTCTATTATTGATTGCTCGATGAGAGTATATGTTATTGCAATAATAGAAAAACTCTCCATATGGTCTGTATAAGATCTTGAGGATGGTTTTGGTTCACATTCGAGGACGAATGTTCTAAAGGGGGGAAGAATGTTATACCCCATACTTTTGTACCTTGGAATGCTTACTAAGATTCTTAAGCCTTGAAATCAAGGCTCTTAAGTTTCTGGAATGGTTCTTAAGTTTCTTTGAGCTTCTGAAAGGATCTTGAAAGTTATCATATGAGCCGGATAATCTATAACGCTACCAAACAACTCTAAGGAAGGGAGAATGTGACATACATAGTAAGGAAGATTGGAAATATGGTTATAAGAATCCGGAAGGAGTTGGAGGCCAAGTAATGAGTCGTAGGACTCGACTTATTTACGTAAGCTACCAACTTGGAAATCTTACATACTTAAGATACTTGAGTATATACAAAGCTTACGTAGTAAGGATTACATAGGTTTATAAAGTAAGATGAGATTAAAAACCCACGAGGGGAAAATAATGTGACACGTGGCAGCATGAGAGAGTGCCACATGGCATGTCACGACCCAACCCCATAGGCCACGACTGGGTCCGATCTGAACCCCCATATATGTGTCTACTAGTTGTGGTCAAGTCGAATTATAATTAACATAATACCATGCAACAGAACCCTATTGGGTGATAATATTTTCATAAACTGGTAGCCTCTTTCATTTGTATCACATCATAAAAGGGCACGTAAGCTGACAAAGCTGCCATAATATAATAACATATACCATATATTATGTAGACCCAGCAGAACAAACTGACATAAACAACCCTCACATTTATATCTGCAGACCTCTAAGAATATTAATGACAACATATGGCGGGATAGGCCCCTGCCGTACCCCTAAATAAATAAAACAATTTTATACATCGGTTGTCAGTACCAAAAAGTAGGCTCTGATACAATGGAGCCTCTTCCAGCTGAGCTGAGTGGAATCCTAAGCTGACTGATTCCCAACACCTATATCTGTACCTGCAGGCATGAAACACAGGCCCCCCGAAGAAAGGGAGGTCAGTACGACATATGTACTGAGTATGTAAAACATTATATAATACGACTGGAGGCATATCTGAAATAGAGAAGCAGGGGGTAAATTATCAAATCAGAAACCTATACCTGGGAAAGTAAAATTATGCATGCTCAAATTTTTCAATATAGCCAACCCTATCAGGGATCCAGTGAATCATATCTATAGAACCATTACCTCTTTATTACAAAACGTCATCACACACACACACATATATATATAAATATATATATGTACCCCATCCCTCTAGTGAGGGCGCGATGAACAATGTAGTAGAATTGAGCACGAATCTGATAACCAGCCCAAAACTCGAAGAAGAAGTGTTACAGTATACACGAGTAGAGTAGTGGGAAATAAAAAACAATTTAAATCATTATCTGAGACTCAATGAAGTCATCAAGCAAACCATGACTTGGAGATCAGGGTAGGAAGTATCTGACGTATATCCTCTAAATGTCACTAAGGACTATGTAAAAAGGAGTTTTGGGAATCTTAGACATATACCAGTGTGAAATAGCTTATAGAAGTCTGAGCCCTTTTTTTTAAAAGAAGAGTTTTGTCTAATCAATCACTATATAGTCACATAGAAGACTCGAGGAATAAGAGTTTATCTAATTTAAGAGTCTTAACATCCAGAAGTGATAAAGAGTTCTGAAGTCATATTCAGAACCTAATAATGAAGTTGCACCAAAGCTTAAATCATCTGTAGTCTACATCTAAGACATGCCAAAAGAAAGAAGAGATAGTTTCACATACCTATTACGGGTTACCTCTTATCACATTCGTCTCGCCATTCTTTGAACCTAAGTAACATAAAAGAAATACGAGTATCAACAACCTTAACCTTTTCATCACCTTATTTTGTACCTTAGTATTCATGGAACCTATGTCCTTGTTCATCTCCTCGACTAGGTCCTTAATTAGTTAAGGTGTTAACAGAAATCGGGCAGCACCTCCCCTATAAAATGCCCTATCCAAATTTCCAATTAGCTCCCTAATCACTACATCAAACCAACAACAACAAACTGTAGCCCATATACAAGTAAAACATGGCAACATTACACAATATAAACTCCAACCAACTCACTTAAAATTATGATACCAAAATAGGGTCTTTAATCTTTATTTCATAAAACCTTTAATTATACGAAATGAGGGGTCGTATGGATGCAAACATAATCTACCACACTTCTTTTAAAATAATTTTATGCCCTATAACACATCACCACGCACCTGCATCCGCACACCACAAGCACAACATCTTGTTTCGATTACAATTTAACTATAGCGACTACAATTTAGTTTTTCTCGAACATCAATCATATTTATGATATTTACACATTTAAATATACTTACACAATGTATAATAAACTTCATAAAAACATCATAAGCTTCAAATTGAAAGGAAAGTTCTTACCTTTCCCGAAATTGGCCAAAACTCGCCAAAACTCACTTCGAAAACCTCTTTGATGTACTGAAATGGAGCAGACTGTTTGTGTCACATCTCCACTGCCCCAAATTGGAATTTTATGTTATAAAACACCATTATATAACTTTGGGACACCTCAAATAATTAATTCACTGAAGGAAATCGGGCCCTACCTTTTTGTTGCCCTAAACTCATAGCCCCTCTAGCTTATTCTCTCAAGCTTTTCTCTCAACTTTCTTCCAAGTTTCTAAGTGTAGGGCTGAATAAAATACTCTGTATTCATCATACTATACATATATACATCTCCACATGCTTTAGGAACACCGTAGATAATTAATTCGTAGAAGAAAATTGAAGAACTTACCTTTAATTCTTCACAACCATGGCTGCCTTTCTTTTTTGTTCTTCACATTTGTTTTCCTCTCTTTGGCTGATGTTTTGGATAAAAAATAAAGTCCTTAGTCACAATACATGTATATATATGTTGCCTTAGGGGGTGACACGTGTCATCCCCTTAGGGTGACACTTGTCCAGCCCTTATTGGGCACGTATCATGCTGCCAATTAAAGGCTGCCACATGGCAGTGGGGTCCACCCCCCAAGCAGGTGGGTTACCTACTTCCATGTGGAACTTTACCATGTTTCCATGTGGCGCCTCCTCTTGCTTCCACGTGTCATTTTCTCCTCTTCCTCGTGGGTTCGTAATCTCGTCTTATTTTAAGAAACCATGTAATCCTTGCTACGTAAGCTTGGTATGTACTTAGATAGTTAAAGTATGTAAAACTTCTAAGTTAGTAGCTTACGTAGGTAAATCAAGTCCTACAACTCGTTACTTGGCCTATAACTCCTTCCGAATTCTCATGACCCTATTTCCAACCTTCCCTACTATGGGGTATCACATTCTCCCTTCCTTAGAGTTAATTGATAGTGTCGTAGATTATCCAGCTCACAAGATAACTTCTAAGAAACTTAAGAGACATTCCAAGCTCGAGAGTATGGGGTGTAACATCCTTTCTCCCTTTAGAACATTTGTCCTCGAATGTTAAATAAAACTTCCCTCAAAACTTTATACAGATTGTAGGAAGACTCTTTGTTATTAGCATAACATATACTTTCATCCAACTACTTAATATACGAGTTTTAGGATTTGGGGTTTCCTATAGACATCAGGAATAGGTACGAATACTTGTGTTTACTTTCCTCTTTAATTTCCCAGGTCATCCCTTCTCCGATTTTCATTTTGCCACCATACCTTGACGAAAGTCATATCCTAGTTTGCAATATTTGCCAATCCAAGACGGTGATAGGTTGTTATTCGTAGGATAACTCTTTTATGACATTGACATAATTTATGGGACATACTCTGAGTGGATTACTAATACCCCTATAAAGCATCCCTATCTGATGGACTGGATGTATAATTTTCCAATTAGGTTGTAAGTCCAACTTACAGGCAACGTTGTCCATCTCTCGAACAACTTAATAAGGTCTGATGCATTTTGGGATATGTTTCTTTTTCTTGCTGAATCTTATTACTCCCTTCCTAGGTGACCCTTCTATGAACACCTAATCATCAGTTTAAACTCTAACTGTCAATGTCGACTATCTATATGTCACTTCTACTAACTCTAGGCTGATAATCAACAGCTTGCTTCATTATGTTGGGGCCTTTAGTCTTTTCCCCAATAGGGGGACTTACACATTCTACCATATAACCTCTTTTAGGGTATTATTTGGAAACTGGAATGGTAGACATTCTTGTAGGCGATCTCAATAAGTGGTAGACGGTCGTCCCAGTTACTCTTGAAGCCAACTAAGTAGGCTCACAATATATCTTCAAGTGTTTTGATAGTGCACTTAATCTATCTAGCAGATCGAGGGAAAACTCTGGTACTAAGACCTACCTGTGTTCTCGATCTCTTCTTGGACTGATTTCCAGATGTTAATTATGATTGAAGTCCCTCTATCTGTGATAATAACTGGGGAAACCACATGGAGTCGTACTACCTCCCTGACCTATTACTTTGCATAGTTTTAACTGCGTAGGTAGGTTTGATTGAAAGCAAATGGACTGATTCATTAGTCTACTCACAATAATCCGTATAGTACCCTACTCTTGCAGAGTATAAAATAGGTTTGTAATGACGTTGATAATTTGGGACTCCTAAGTCTCATATAGTCCTTCTTGACTCCTCTCAAAACTTTAATTGGCACTCTACCTTTTGTATTTTGTTTTTTCCATCCTCATAATTGTCTTCCATAGTCGTTATGTGCTCCTTCTATCATTACCTGATATAATTCTGAAGGAATTTGACAAATAAGTTTGCCATCTTTTGGTAACCAGTTAGTTCCACTCCTCTTGGTTAAATCATTTCACGATTTCCTTATCCCAGCTTGTCCCAGCTTGTAATATTTTAAATATGTTATCTCGTGTCATTCTTTACGTTTACGAGAATACGAGAGGGTGCTCACCTTAATCCGAGAAATACCTTAGCATTGTCTTGCTAGCTCTCGTGTGTTACCTTGTCGTTTTCCCCCTCATCCTATAATCAGTATCGGGATAGACATTTGGTCCAATCATAACCACGCCTTACCTTTCCCGTGGTACTAATTTCATCCCGACAGTTTGGCTTATCTATATTCATAGCTTTTGGTGGGGTATCGAAAATATCATAATTGCCTTGTCATTATTAAGCTACTATTCCTTTTATCATGTACTTACTCACTTAGCCTGAAGCTTATATATACATACGCGTAGGTTGCAAAACCATTCTGCTGCAGCTTGTAGGAGGTAGACGTAGACCTTCCGTCTCCTGGTCTATTCTACTATACACATCTTATTCACATTGAAACCTGCTTGCCCCATCTTGTTATACTTCTTTCTTTTCCCTTATTCACTTTTTACTCTTCTCATCTCCTACTATAAGAGGTTTCTTATTCTTTTTCCTCAGTTATTTATATACCGCAATATCATTTCTGACCAACTCTATAGCCATCATATTGGCTTTTAGTCTGGCATGACGTCATTCAATGTCTTGTTAAAACTTCTTAACACTGACTTACATAGCATTCTGACTTCTATCCAATTATTGGTGACTTTCATACCTTCCTAACTTAGCTCAGCAAGGGATCTTATTGGAGTCTAAACATCCATCTTAAATATGTTGCCATATCAATTGCCTCCTCCTTACCCTTGCAACATTTCTCATTGACTTCCCCCCTTTAGAGGGTAATTATACCTTTATCTGTTGATACCTTATTCTACATCTCTATGTCCAGTCTCAAATTCGCCCGATCTCTTTCCCCAATCTGCTTGGTATTGTATCCTATCCCTATCTCTCTGTATATTTTATAACCTGATTATCTACATACGGAACCTTGGCTAAATTACGAAGCAACGAGAACCTTTCCCTATCTAATGTGATATCTCATCTACTAATCGATACTTGAATAATGTTACCCCAGAAAGAACTTATCCAAGGCCACCTTCTACTTTTCTTTATGAAAGGTTAATACCCACAGGTAGTCATTGCAACTTTTGACTAGACAATAATTGTATTCCAACAATGATTGTCCAAGGTTGTCTCGAAGTAGTAACTTTACCCCAACCTATGTCCTTTATTTCTAGGGGTGAATGTAGGTTGCATCATCGTTTTCTTAAGTTCGCCTTCTTTATCTCTTAAGAGTTCCATTATTTTTGGGGCAACGTTATGTACACGTATCATTCCTTTATACCTTCTGCCCCTTGCCCTTATTGTATACCTAACACAGGCTTTTGACTGAGTCAACACATACCAAGTGTGCCTTACTAACAGTTCTACATTATCCCCGCATTGTTGTACTATACCTTTAAACTCATACTTACGTATCTCCCTTTTAGTTCATACTCAAATTCAATTTATAAAATCTCTCTGGGGTGCTTCTATTAGCATTTCATTTTTAATTAGTTCGTGGAGAACTAATAAACTGTTATCATAGAGCACTTTCCAACCACCATTAGAAGAAAACTAGAATCTCTTAAATATCACAGTACTTCTTAACACTTGACCCATATGGTCTTATTCTGAGTTTATCCTCGCGTTATGAACAACTTATCTAACTTTCAACTAAGAGTTGGGGGCTTGGTACTTTTCAAGAAAAGTGAAACTCAATTGCTGGACATCTTACCCTTCATCCTGAGCTTTTTTTTACTTCTTTTTGGTCCTACCGCACAAATACGGCTGAAGGTACCGTAGTCTGAACTTTACAGCTCAGATAGGCTTTTTTTCTCTGACATAAAATTCTCCAAGTAGAAATAGTGCCCTTTATCGATGATACGAAGGGCACCTCTTACAACTTTAGTTAAGCATGATAGGGGTACTCGGTATCAAATTTCAAAGCATACTAAGAGTCTATGTTTCATTCCCTTTTCTTGTTCTGAGAAAATTTTGGCAGAGTGTCCTCTATATTCCTTACTATTCCAAAACCTACACACAGAAAATACCAACAATGCCTCACAGGTCCAACACATATAAACATCTAGATCATATCATATCGCTGCTCACAAGGACAATATATACATACGTTTATCATATTTTATATTACAATCGCACAGGGCTTCCCACATTATACCAAAATAAAACTACCAAAATTACTTCAGATGGCTAACAAAACTTACTTATCGTCCCCCTATACTTGTAGCCAATTAGTCCTTGGTTCGACCCGGTGACCTAGGAGATGAAGTATGCTCTTCCCCTTCATCTGTGTGCCATCTACTTATTTGTCCCTCTTCATCATCCTCGCTTGAATCTAGAAGGCATGGATTACCAGGTGACCCCTGGTTTACCGACGTCCAAGATAGGGGTCTCAAGTATATGGTAACACTTATCTTAGGCGCCGGTCTAACATAGTGCTCCATCATCAGAGCAACTGGCGTAGCTTCCAGAATCACTTCCTGGGTCATCGGACATTCTAGGGCTATTGCCACTGGGCCTTCTAAGGAATCAACCTTATTAGCATAATTAAGGTCCTCCAAAGGATCAGTGACAATTGAATAACTGGGATCCTCTGAGGGATCAGTCTCAATCGAATAGCCCAGACTCCTCCTACTTGGTCCTGGAGCCTGAGATCCCGGTCCCGAATGCACCCTGGGCCTTCTTCGCACCCCCTCAACTGTTTATAGTTGATTTTTTCATCTTTCACCCCGATCTGTGCCTACCTACAAGAAAGGAGGTCAGAAACAATCCCCTCTATAGAGGCATCACCATACGTATAATATTGCATTAGGGAGGGATTATCCTAATAACACCGCTCTATCGCACGATCTTAGATATAAAAGAAAGGTAACATCCTAAATATGTTGTAGCTTCCTGTTTATAGATGTGGCACGCAATACATCAATATTCAAGACTCTACTAGACATGGTCTGCAGATAATCCAAGGACAAACTACTCTGATACCAGTTTTATTATGAGCCAGCCCCAGAGGCTGCGACTGGGGTCCGATCTGTACCCCCGTATACGTGTCTATCAGCTATGGTCAAGTTGAACTGTAATTAACATAATACCATGCAACAAAACCCTATTGGGTGATAATATTTTCATAAATCGGTAGCCTATTTCATTTGTATCACATCATAAAAGGGAATATAAGCCGACAAAGCTGCCATAACATAATAACATGTACCATACATTATGTAGACCCAGTAGAACCAACTGACATATACAACCCACATATCCTATCTGCAGACTTCTAAGAATATTAATGACAATATATGGCGGGACAGGGCCTCCGCCATACCCCTGAATAAATAAAACAATTTTATAAATTGGTGGTCAGTACCAAAAACTAGGCTCCAATACAATGGAGCCTCTTCCAGCTGAGCTTAGTGGAATCCTAAGATGATGGACTCCCAACATCTGTATCTATACGACTGGAGGCATATCTGAAATGGAGAATCAGGGGGTAAATTATCATATAAGAAACCTATACCTAGGAAAGTAAAATCATGCATTCTCAAATTTTTAAATATAGCCAGTCCTATCAGGGATCCAGTGAATCATATTTGTAGAACCAGCACCTTCTTATTACAATAAATCATCACATATATATATATATACGTACCCCGGCCCTCTAGTAAGGGCGCGATGAACAATGTAGTAGAATTAAGCATGAATCTGATAACCGGCCTAGGACTCGGACAAGAAGTGTTATAATATACATGAGTATAGTAGTGGGAAAGAAAACATAGTTTAAATCATTATTTGAGACTCAATAAAGTTATCAAGCGAACCATCACTTGGAGACTAGGGTAGGAAGTATCTGACGTATACCCTCTAAATGTCACTAAGGACAATGCAAAAAGGAGTTTTGGGAATCTTAGACATATACTAGTGTGAAATATCTTATAGAAGTCTGTTCATTGGTTATCTTAGAGCCTTTTTTTTAAAAGAAGAGTTTTGTCTAACCAATCACTATACAGTCAGATAAAAGACTCGAGGAATAAGAGTTTATCTACTTTAAGAGTCTTAACATCCAGAAGTGATCAAGAGTCCTGAAATCATATTCAAAACCTAAGAATCAAGTTGCACCAAAGGTTACCTCATCCATAGTCTACATCTAAGACATGCCAAAAGAAAGAAGAGATAGTTTCACATACCTGTTACGGGTTACCTCTTATCCTGTTCCTCTCATCGTTCTTTGAACTAAGTAACATAAAAGCAATACGAGTATCAACAAACTTAAACTTTTCAGCACCTTAAGTTGTACCTTAGTATTCATCGAACCTATGCCCTTGTTCGTCTTCTCAACTAGGTCTTTAATTAGTTAAGGCATTAACGGAAATAGGGCAGCACCTCCCCTATAACATGCCCTATCCCAATTTCCAATTAGATCCCTAATAACTATAGATAACCAACAATAACAACCTCCAGAAAATATACAAGTAAAATATGGCAACATTATAGTATATAAACACCAACCAACTCGCTTAAAATTACGATACCAAAATAGGGTCTTTAATCTTTATTTCATAAAACCTTTAATTATACGAAATGAGGGGTCATGTGGCTGCAACCAGAAGCTCCCACACTTCTTTTAGAATACTTTTAATCCCCGAAAGACATCACCACTCACCTTCAGCCGCACACTATAAGCACAACATCTTGTTTTGATTACAATTTAACTATAGCAACTACAATTTAGTTTTTCTCGAACGTCAATCATATTTATGATATTTCCACATTTACATATACTTACACAATGTATAATACACTTCATAACAACATCATAAGCTTCAAATTAAAAGGAAAGATCTTACCTTTCCCGAAATTGGCCAAAACTCGCCAAAACTAACTTCGAAAACCTCTTTGATATGCTGAAATAGAGCAGACTGTTTGTGTCACATATCCGCTGCCCCAAATTGGAATTTTATGTTATAAAACACCATTATATAACTGTGGGACACCTCAAATAATTAATTCACAAAAGGAAATCGGGCCTTACCTTTTTGTTGCCCCAAACCCGTAGCCCCTCTATCTTGTTCTCTCAAGCTTTTCTCTCAACTTTCTTCCAAGTTTCTAAGTGTAGGGCTGAATAAAATACTTCGTATTCATCATACTATACATATATACATCTCCACGTGCTTTAGGAACACCGTAGATAATTAATTCGTAGAAGAAAATTGAAGAACTTACCTTTAATTCTTCACAACCATGGCTGCCTTTCTTTTTTGTTCTTCATATTTGTTTTCCTCTCTTTGGCTGATGTTTTGGATAAAAAATAAAGTCCTTAGTCACAATACATGTATATATATGTTGCCTTAGGGGGTGACACGTGTCATCCCCTTAGGGTTACATGTGTCAAGCCCCTGTTGGGCCACGTATCATGCTGCCAATTAGGGGTTGCCACATGGCAGTGGGGTCTACCCCTCCAAGCAGGTGGGTCATCTACTTTACCCCAAGCAAGTGGGTCACCTTCTTCTACATGGAACTTTACCATGCTGCCACGTGGCGCCTCCTCTGGCTGCCATGTGTCATTTTCTTCTCTGCCTCGTGGTTTGATAATCTTGTCTTATTTTAAGAAACCATGTAATCCTTGCTACATAAGCTTGGTATGTACTCAGGTAGCTCAAGTATGTAAAACTTCTAATTTAGTAGCTTACATAGGTAAATCAAGTCCTACGACTCATTAATTGGCCTCCAACTCCTTCTGAATTCTCATGACCCTATTTCCAACATTCCCTACTATGGGGTATCATATTCTCCCTTCCTTAAATTTTCTTAATAGTGTCGTAGATTATCCGACTCATAAGATAACTTTTAACAAACTTAACAGACATTCCAAGCTCGAGAGTGTGGTGTGTAACATGGCAGCTCATTGTTGGAGGAAGTGGTGTGTTGGCCCAATAAGGACTTGACACATATCACAAATTAGGGGTTGACATGTGTCACCTCCTAAGGAAGCCTATATATATATGTTAGATGACTCATTCTTATCAAAAATTCATCCTTATCTACATCAAATTCAAGAAAATTCTAAAGAAAGAAAGAAGAGAAGAAACCCTAGAGCTAGAGAGAACATAGTGGCGGCCAAGAGGAGAAAAAGGTAAGTTTTCTGATTTTGTTTGGTAAATTAATTATATAAGGTATACCATTATGGTATTAAGGTGTTATTAATGTAAATTTATGGTTTGGCGCAGAACCAAAAGGTTAACAAACAGGCATGAAGTTTTAGCCGCACTAAAAGAACCTCTGAGACGAGTTTTGGATAGTTTTGGGCAAGGTAATGCTTTTTCTTTCAAATTGGAGTTTATGATATTGTTATGAAGTATATTATATGTATTAAATGAGGCTGGAAGTGGAAAACTTGTATAAGGACGCTTGACGTTAGAAACAAATAAAATTAAAGTCGTTATAGTTAAACCGAAATCGAGTAGTGCATTGTGATTGTGGTGCTTCAGTTGCATCTGGTTGGATGGCGTGTTGAAGGGATGGAAAGTGTTATAAAATGGGTGTGGGTACTTCGCTTTTCATCCACATGACTCTCCGTTTTGTATTGTTAAAGGTTTTATGAAATAAAGGTTAAAAACTCTATTTTGGTATTGTAGTTTTGAGCTAGTTATTTGGCGTTGTATTGAGTAATGTTGAAGTGATGTGATTGTATATATGGATGGTTGTTGTTGTTGGTAATATGGTTGCTAATATTAGCAGTTGGATAGGGCAAGTTATAGGGGAGATGCTGCCTGATTTTTGGTAACTTCGGAACTAGTAATAAACTAGTCGAGGGAAATGGATAAGGAAACGATTCCTATGGATAATTGGTTGTAGAGTTGGAAATTGGAAAGTGAAAGTTTATTAACCTTAGTATTTCTTTCATGTTAAATAGGTTCAAAAGACGACGAGGCGAACGTGGCTAAGATTAATCCATAAGAGGTATGTAAAGCCCTTTCTTCTCTTGACATGTCTTTGGCATAAGTATGTGAAGCTACCTTATTTATCTTGGCATGTTGTTGTCATAAGTACGTAAAGCTATTCTTTCTTTCTTTCTTTTGGCATGTCCTAGTCTTAAGTGGATTGTTTATTTAATGTGGGAATAATTCCATTCATGGAACCCCGAGTATGGTTCATAAATCTTATTCACTTCTCGATGTTCAAACTCCTGCGATAGTTGAGTTATGGCCTTGTAAGTCTTCGAGATAATGAAAAGTAGTACACGTGAATGCTATCCCTTCCTTCTATTGAAATTACTTAATGTAAGTGAAGCGTTATACGATATAAGATGATATAAGTAATTACTGAGTCCCATAAAGGGCTGGGTACGACAGAGTCCCACAACGGACCAGGTATAATATAAGATGATATAAGTATTCACCGAGTCCCATAAAGGGCTGGGTACGACAGAGTCCCACAATGGACCGGGTACAATATAAGATGATATAGGTATTCATCGAGTCCCATAAAAGGCTGGGTATGAACGAATACCATAAAGGGCCTGGTACGACAGAGTGCTAGGTAAGACCGAATCCTATAAAGGGCCGAGTATGACCGAGTCCCATAAAGGGCTGGGTATGACCGAGTCTCATAAAGGGCTGGGTATGATATATATATACGATGGTAAGATTACATGATTATTGATAGGGTCCCATAAAGGTCCAGGTATGGTATATATACGCATATGATGACATCATGATACATTTGTAACACCGAGTCCCACAATGCGCCGGGTATGAAATATGACACTGAGATACATAACGTCGTTTTAGAAGATACAGGTACAGTGATTTCTTAATTGTATACTTGTTCCCTGCATCCCTATGTCAACTGTGCGCTCCTTGTGGTGTTTTATGCTTTACATACTCAGTACACATATCGTACTGACCCCCTTTTCTCGGGGGGGGGGGGGGGTTGCGTTTCATGCCCTCAAGTACAGATACACACTTTGGGGATCTGCCAGTGTAGAAGTCCCACTTAGTAGTTTAGAGGCGCTCCATTGTGCTGGGGCCTAGATTTTGGTACTACTCTTCAATGTATATATTTATTTGTTCACGGGTATGGTGGGGGCCCTGTCCCGCCTTATGTTACTGTTCTTACTCTAAGAGGTTTGTGGACATATATATGGGTTGTATATATACGGGTGTACAATTGTGCCTATATGTCTTATGTTTTGGGTCATTCCCTTTGTTGTGGCAACCTTATTGGCTCGTGCGTGTGTTCATTATGGAACGACCCTACATATTACGATAGCTACGTTGGCTTATACGTTGTGTTGCCTTATGCTATCTGTTGGTACATTATAACTCAAACAGGAGGCAGGTGTACTTATAGTTAGTAGGGGTACACCTGAGTGTCTAGTTCGGGCACCTGTAATGGCCCGCAGGGTTGGGTCGTGACACAAAGAACATAAATATTTCAACCTTTACCAAAATATCATAGAGTATACCAATAAGACGCTTAATTGTCCGGTCATCCATGAGTAACCGCATAGTCATTGGTTTAGGTTCACACAAACCGAGATGCTTGAAAATGGCATAGGGCATCAAATTTATGCTTGCACCAAAATCACAAAATGCCTTGGCAAATTGGTACAGCCCTATAGTGCATGGAATTGTGAACGCTCTGGGATCATCTTTTTTACAATGATGTTGCTTGACATAATTGGACTACAGTTGTGAGACACTTCGATAGTTTCAAAGTCCATATTATGCTTTTTTTCACAAGATCTTTCATGAACTTTGCATACCCGGGCATCTCCAATAAAGATTTAATCAAAGGTAAATTTATTAAGAGAGTCTTCAACACTGAGAAAAACTTTTGATACTTGATATCCTCATCTTTTCTTTTCAAATGTTGAGGGAAAGGAGGTTTTACTTTTGGAAATTTCTTTGTAAGAACCACCGGTGGGACAATATCTATATTGGAATAAGGAGATACACCGGAATCAATCTTTGTTGGTGTATGTTTCGCTTGATTGGAATGATCATTATTGAGCTCTTCAACTAGCTCATCACTTTAGAACACTCGGGTGTTCCCTTTGGCTAAACTTATTGCTTCTTTAATTGGCAAATCCACTCAACCACTTTGCCACTTCTTCTCAACATAGTCATAAATTACGGGTTGTCATTCTTAGAATTGGCAACTATATCATTTGGGAGACCTTCTTTTTATCTTGGGTTAAGATGAGCAAATATTAGACCTATTTGAGCTTCCAATTTCTTAATTGACACTGAAAGCGAGGTGACTGTCTGATTTAAAGAAAAGAAATAAGATTTTATCTCTTTCAACATCTTATCCGACCCTTCGACTTTGTTCAAAATTCTAGCAAGCATGTCTTCCATATGAAATTTTTTTGGGTCAGCACTCACCTCCTTAGGTTTTTGATGAGGAGGAACATATCCCTTATGATCACCATGACCATCTACCCAAGTATTTTATCAATGATGCTAGTTCATATCTCTCCAATATTTTTACTCTCTTTGTTCCAATTTGGTTCCCACCCGTTCTTGGAATAGTCTATCAAGAACCCTCTATCTGATTTGCTAAATATTGCACCTCTTCATTATATATGGCATATAATTTGGTATTTTCAATTTTTGATCCAACATTTGCATTCATTACTTTGTAAGATCCCCCGATAATATCTTTTGATAGCAAATCTAGTTGGGTCATCGTTATAGCCTTGTTTTCGTCCCTACATGATCCCTGTCGGGTATGCCAAACAAGATTAATCTTAGTCATTTTGTCAAGCAGAGCTACATCATTGGTGAAAGGTTGACGTATAAGACCGCACCTAACAAGCATATCTTCTACCCCCTTCTTTATCGTATCAAGACTATGGTAAAAGTACTGTAATAGTATATTTTTAGGCATCCCATATGTTGGACATTATAGTAGAAACTTCTAAAATTTGATCCACGTTTCATATAGTTGTTCTCCATCAATCCTTTTGAAGTTCTGAATACTGTCCCTAAGCTTCAACATCTTGGATGGTGGGAAGAACTACTCATGGAATGCTGTAGTGAGCTCATCCTATGAGATTATTGAATCTCATGGTAATTCCACTTGCTATTTGGTTTCCTCCCTCATAAGACAAAAAGAGAACAACCGTAATCGGATAGACTCCTGCGATATGTCTTTGAATGAAAAGGGGCTGCATACATCAATAAAATTCCTGATGTGATCATAAGTATCCTCATGAGCGAGGCCTCCAAAGAACCCTTTTTATTTGCAACAGCTGCAACATAGTACCAGTAACATGAAAGATAGTGTTACCCACAGTAGGGGGTAATCTTATCTCTCTAGCACTACCCATTTCATAAAAATTCACATTGTGCAAATTCGAATGTCATCATTAACGTTTGCAACATTACTTCCATTAGCACTCATTTTTTAACCTATCAAAGAGAAAAAAAAACAAGTGATAGTTAAATAGTCCTACTACAAATAACTAGATCACAAACCACTTCACTAAAAGAAATCTAGTCACCATTCTCCGGCAACGACGCCTTTTTTGGTAACGCTCAAACTACACTTCTTACAATTCTGAGTGTAGGCGATCACTAGAAATATAAAACTAATATGTGAGGTCGGAGTCAAATCCCTCAACGAACGGTTAAGAGTAGACTTCAATCATTAAGTAAGAAAGTGCTCTAGAGTTTTAATGCCTAAAAATAAGTAAGTTGTAACATAATTTAAATATGTAGATTTCATTATCCAAATTGTGAGATATATAAAGAATCGATATTAGAAAGATTTCAACAATTTGGTTTATAAGGGAAAATACATAGTTCAACATCATTAATTCTCAATGGATAGGCAAAGATTAATCAATTGCATGAAATAGCATCTATCAATCACTATTCCTTTCTACATTCCAACGGTTTCGAATCTAAACATGCAATCGAGCAAAACTAACTTGATCCTTAGCAAAGCCTTCTCTCGAGACTGAGATTAAAATTGATAACATAAATCAACATCTATTTGATAATTTGGTCACTTCCTATTATTATTTCTAGCTAATAAAGAAGATCTAACATAGAAAAATATTTGCAACCATATTTCATACTTGTTTCCATACCAAATTAACAAAACCCATTTAAAATTAATAATTGATAAGCTATAAAAAAAATCAAATATAGAACAACAATCTAACTCATTATCACCCCCTTAGAAGCACGTAATTTTGCCACACATTACAGAAATTAAAGAATTATACAGAAGTAATTATCATCCATCTTATTTAGCAAAGATTAAAATCCTAAGACCAAAGCTAAGATCTGTAAAAACGAAATTCAAAACCCCAAGTTAGCTTCCAGGTTCGTATCTCCCCGTCTTCGTAGTCCAAAAACCAACCTCTTAATAGCCTTTGGAAATTCTATTTGTACAAGTGCAAAACATTAGGCAAAATTTTCACTTAGAAACATTTTGGCGATGCTAGTCGGGCTCGCCAAAGTGGTCGGCGTATTGCCGACTTGATCTCCACCTACCCTATTGGAGTTTTTGTCTTTCAGTCCATGATCTCTGGTTAGGGAAGCTCGATCTCTCTCGGCGACAGGTTTGGTGATTCACTATTTTTTCACCTCTCACATTGGTCTTCGATTACTTTCTTTCCCTGATGCTCTGTTATTTTAGGCAAGCTTAGACTTGCTTGCCTTCACCATTTGCGAATCACAAAAATGAATCGACTCTCATCCTACTATTATTCTATCGAACCCTTCCTTCCATTGACATTCGGTGATCTTGATGCAACTCGCCCAAATCAATTTGGTGGATCGCTAAATGTTCTTGTCTCTCGCCAAAGTGTTCAACTTTTTGTCCTTGATTTATGATGAGATAAGCAATCTAGTGATGCATTTGCCGACATGCAAAAAGCTCTTTTCGAGCTTCAGCTTCCATTTTGCTCAATTTTTATCCTCTTTTACTTCTTTTAATCTGTGTTTAATTCATGATTGATATTCAAAACATTACACCTACAAATAATCACTTTGAAGTCATTTTTTGATATAATAAAGGCAAAGAGGACAATATTTTCTTGCATTTTGAGCTATAAATGAGTTCAAATTCCCGACTCATCAGCAATGACCTAACATTCTCATCAAGCTCTAAAATAACTTAAACTACTCATTTAAAATATAAGTCAATAACATAACTCAATAATGAAAGTCATAGTTTTAAAACAAACTCTAAAAAACTCAACATCACTTTACTCTACTTAGTCTACGAAGCCTCTACTAACTACTAGGAAGGTGCCGAGATAAGACCAAGGCTACCTCCAAGAAATAATGAAATAACTTAAAGCTGATAATGAATGAGCTCTTCTTAATGCAAAGGTGTCTCACCAAAACCTATGGAAGATAGATCCTCAATGATATGATTGTTGATGATCCCTAACACTTGTATCGGCATTATAAAATAATAAAGGTCGAATGGCATTTGTACATGGAATTTATAAGTATGTAAAATAGCAAAAGGAAACTTACATCAGGATACTCAACTTAGAATGTAACTCAACTCAATAAGAAATGCAATATAATAAATGACATTGTTGAAAATACATGAGATAATTATGTAACTCAATATATGAATAATATAATACTTTACTTCTTGGGGAGTTTTTCTAACTGACAACCATCACTCATGAGCTAAGTGATGATACAATGAATGGTAGTCGTTTCCATACCAATCCAATACGTTACCAGGATAAGGCATGCAAACTCATCTCTGGATCTAATAAAAGTCATCTTTTGGGACAATGAGGAGTCGCTAGAATGAATGGCACTATCCTATCCTATGTTGGCTATGTATTTAATGATATTCGAGTTGTTCTATACTCTTACCTAAATCGATGCTCAATTCTACTCCTAAAATATATTTTATTATGCTCATAACTCAAGTGAGTGTAATTACTCAATTTACTCAATTAGTCTTTTTTGGACTTAACTGTAAAATAAACTTTTCTCAACTCACGTTTTCTCTTTAAGATATAGAATCTCAACTCAATAATACGTTTAAAAGCATAATTTGACTTCTCAACTTAATCTCAAAATAGATGTTTTAGTGAATTGAAAATTAACTTATACTCAAAATACTAATGGTCAAAATAATGATTAAGAGACTCTCAAACTTGACTTAACTCATTCTCAAACTCTTTTTTTAATTATATGATGAAAATAATCATTCTTTACTCAAATAATGCATAAAATATTGAATGCAAAACCCAACTAGGGTCCATGTGTATGCAAGCATGAATCCTTAATCTCAAAAGCTCAACTAATAAAAATCATCAAGGTATATTTGAATATATTTATATATGTACAAGAACAGACTGCAATTTATATAGATAACTCAAGAATTTGCATTATCAAAATTATAACTCAATCTTGAAATACAATTTGACTATACAGAGATGTAGGGCATGAGGACGAACTTATTCCAATGTTATGATAGCGTTACATAGCTGGAATTAAGATTATCTAAGAGAAAATTAAAGGCGTGGCTTGAAACTATTAAACCCTGGCTCTTCTCCTTCTCTTTATTCGTTCCTCTCAAAAGTTTCTAAGTGTTAATAAGAAGAAAACCCCATTGGGTACTGCTTAGGGACTATATTAAAATAAACGACGGGAAGATTTTTAACACCAAGGTCCACATCACGGACATGTTCCCTATATTCAACTTCATGGATTTTATTCTTCTTCATGATGTGGACATATCGCGTACTCCATTTTATTATAATTTCACCCGAAGCCAAAAAACAGCCCAGGTCTGCGATGTAGACAGAAGGTGCACTCTCTTATATCGCTTTGTTTTTCTCAAGTCTTCTCTTAGTTCTCAAAATAAATCTATGTTTGAATAATACGAGATGTTACACCTATGCAGCTTACGTAGTTTATGAGGTTTGAGTTATCTAAACTCTTACCCAAATTTATTCTCAATACTACTCTCAAAATCATGCAATAACGCTCACATAATAAAGTGTGTAAGATACTTCAAATACCTATCATTTAGTCTCACTGGACTTCACTTTCATTAACTTATACTCTTCTCAAATATTTATGCTTTCTATTTACAAAATCAATATGCATTTAGGACTACTCGTGCCCCCTCAAACTCTTTCTCAAAATATCACTTATGCTTAATATTGTAACTTATTTAGAATTGGTAAAATCATACATAAAATCAATAATGCAAAGTTTCATAAACTCAAGAAATGTATATGCTTCGGAAACTAATGTTAACTTAAAACTCATTATTTTCTCAAACATGAAATACGTTTTCTTCATTCTAAAATAATACAAATAGTAATAATATAATAAATTAATTAGGGTTCATGTGAAACCAAGCATAAATAATGATTCTAGAATAAAAGGCACATGAATAGACACAATCTAAATAAATGAACATGGACCTCAATAAAAGAAATCATAACTCATTCAGAAGCTCAATAGAATTTGGGCTAGTACTCAAACTTAAATTCATACTTACTGAATTGAGATGTAGGGCATGAGGACAAACTAAGTCCAATCCTATTATTATCCTTACATACCTGGAAGAATGATGTTCTTGAAGAAATTCAGAGAACTCAATTAATATGCTTGACCATAAATTTGAAGTGTTAACAAGGAAAAACGGGTCATAAGGTACTGATAAAGGACTTAACTTAGTCCTAAAATATCAATGTTTTAACTAGGAAAGGTTGGGAAAAAACATAATTTCCCATCATTAAAAGTTGTCTAGCCGTCTAGGGTACCTCCTACGGTTCGTAGGAGCTATCTTATATAAACTGGGTGCACCAAATTGAGATAACTAAAATTTGTAATGATTGGGTCTACGAATCACTTCTACGGGTCATACACCCTGTTTGTGGAAGGTTGGTATACTTTGCAGTAGCTATTGGAATTACATGGTTAAGTCTAAGAATCCCTTCTATGTGTCATACACCCTTCTAGAGGTTGTAGACCCTTCTATAGGTCATAGAAAATAGTTTGCGGGATGGGTTTGAGACTAGGTCCGAGGATCTCCCCTATTGACACTATCTACATTCCATAGGAACTTCTACAAACCGTAGAAGCCATATGTAGAAGAATTATAATAATCTCAAAATTTTACTAACTCTAGAATTGTACTACGAGTCCCATCTACGACTAGTAAATCCTTCTACGGTTAGTAGGTGGATCACAAATCAAAGGACTTTTTATCACTTTCTCTTGGGATCTTTGAAACTAATCTATGTTATAATATTTACGGGTTTTACACTATCTCCACCTTTGTATCATTCATTCCCAAATGATGACCAAGCTAAGAATTTACACAAGGCATAAATACAATGCAAGAATTGAAATACATAAACACCTAAAAATAAGCTCAATCTAGGTGGGGAAAGGAGTATTATCTTCAGTATCAACACTAGGAGGAACAAATAGATGTAGGTATTTATCTTCCATATCCTCTTCTGCTTCCCATGTAGCCTCTTCAACAAAATCATTCCTCCATAAAACTTTAACTGAAGCGACCTCTTTGGTCCTCAACTTGCAAACCTGGCTATCAAGAATCTAAACTAGATTCTCTTCATAAGACGAGATATCCTTCACACCAATGCTTTCTATAAAAACAATGAGAGACGGATCCCCAAACACTTATTAAGCATAGAAATTTGGAACACAACATAAACAAACGCTAACTCTGGGGTAACTCTAACTTATAAGATACAATACCAATCCTTTTTGTAATCTAGTAAGTACCAATGTAACGGGGACTGAGCTTCTATTTCTTCACAAATCTCATAACACCCTTCATGGGTGAAACATTAAAATATACCTAATTATTAACATCAAACTCTAAGTGTCTTTTTCTAACATAACTGTAGGACTTTTGACGAATTTGTAAAGTTTTCAACTTGCCTTGGATGTTCTTTATCTTCTGCATATACTAATGAACCAAGTTTGGCTTTATTAACTTAGCTTCCCCAACATCGAACCAAACAATTGGTGAACTACATCTCCTTCCATAAAGAGAGTCAAAGGGGCCGTCTAAATACTTGAGTGAAAATTGTTATTGTATGCAGACTTTATAAAGGGAAAATGGTCATCCCTATTTCTTCTAAGATCAATGACGTAATCCCTTAACATGTCCTCTAGGGTCTGAATCATATGCTCTGCTACACTATCTGTCTGAGGATGGAATACGGTTCTAAGGTTCGCATTTGAACATAGAACCTTTTGGAAGGACTTCTAAATCTGAGCAGCGAATGAGCACCTCTATCTTAGATGATTAACGAAGAAACTCCATGGATTTTGACTATCTCACAAATGTACAATCTGGTAAAGTCCTCTGCTAAATCTATAGTCTTCATTGGTAGGAAGTGGTATGATTTAGTCATCCTATCAACAATCAACCAAATTTAATCATGTTATCGATGAGATCATGGTAAACCTATTATAAAATCCATAGTGATCATCTCCCATATCCACTCTAGAAGCTCTATGTTCTGAACTACAGCAAAAGGCCTTTGATATTCAACTTTGTGTTGTTCACAATTTGGGCACTTAAAAACAATATCTGCAATATCCCTCTTCATACCACTCCACTGGTAGCCTTCTCTCAAGTCATGGTACATCATGGTAGAGCCCAAAGGAATAGAATATCAGAAACTATGGGCCTCTGTTGTGATTCTATCATGGAGACCATTAACATTCGGGACACACAATCTACCTTGACATCTCAACACACTCTCCCTCTTTAAAAAAATCAACACTTTTTGCTTTCATGAAGATCTCCCTTTAACTAAAGTAGGATAGGGTTTTGGTATTGATTTTCTTTCACTCCCACCACTAGTGATGAATCAGCCCTATTTTGAATAATGACAGCACCTTTATTTGAGTCTGTTAGGTAAAATCTCAAATGTGCAAGTCTATGCTCTTCCTTAGACAACTTCTTTTGTTTTTCCTCAACATGATCAGTACTCCTCAAGGATAACCTAGTAAGAGCATCATCAATAATATTAGCTTTACCTGGATGGTAAAGAACGCTTATATTATAGTCCTTGAGAAACTTGAGCCAACTCTGTTGCCTTATATTTAGCTCTTTTTAACTAAAAACATACTGAAGACTCTTGTAGTTAGTAAGCTCATCCACATGCATGCCCTAGAGATACTGACACTATATATTTAAAATAAAAACTATGACTATCAACTCGAGGTCATGAATGGGATATTTCCTCTATGGATTTTATGTTGTCAGGAGCCATAAGCCATAACTTTACCTTTTTGCGTCAACACACGACTCAATCCAACTCTGGATGTATCACTATAAATAACAAAACAATCGGTTCCATTAGCTAGGAACAACACTAGAGCAGTAGTCAATCTGGTTTTTAACGCCTAAAAACTTTTCTCACAAGCATGAGACAATTGGAACTTAGTCTTTTTCTTAATCAACTTAGTCAATGGAGATGATACACATGAGAATGCCTCTACAAACCATTTGTAGTAACCATCCTAACCCAAGAGAATCTTTAAGTCTGTTGGGGATTATAACACCTTGAATTGTTTTAACCTAAGGAGCCAGACCATTCTTCATATGCCTATATGGTTGTATGGCGTGATTCTTAATTGTGAATAAGTTTTCACGCCAATTCTTTAGTATGGGAATAGATTTGAAGATGTTTTAAGGTCAAAATAATCCTTTAACACAAAGTTTAGTTAAAAGCTTCCTTATCTATTGAGTTTCGATATAAGATTTTACCTGGCAAAATTCAAACCATTGTATCTCCGATAATATAGACAATTATGTCTCCCATGAACAATATTGAGTTCTCTTTCCAACGCCACTGAGTTTGTCTTATTTAAAGTGAAGAGCAAAACATTATGCCCATTTTAGTAAATCCCTAGCAGACAATCATAAATTCTGACCCCCTTCACAGGCCTTGAAGACTTTCACGAACTGTGAAGGCTTCCGCGAATACCTTCTTGCATAATTTTTTAACAACTTCCTACATGCATTACAATGTTATTTTGGTCCTTTCCAAAGTTTTTTAAACCTATTCTAAGTCATTTTGAGTAATTTTAAAGCATTTTATATCATTCAACAACTTGTTTTTCTCTCATAATCATCAATCTAAACATCATAGTCTAAAGAAATTCTCCCCAAAAAACCTAGGGCTCCTCTTCTCCATCAAGAACCCCAAAGCTTTCAAGTCAAAAAATTAAAGAATCAAGATAAATTTTCTATCAAAGGTTTTCCCAAGGTCTTCTTCCCAGATCAAGCTAGGTTTTCAAGAACTTAAGTCTCCTTTTCATCCATAGATCCTTCCATCTATGGAGTTCGAAGGTTTTTCTCAATTCTCTTATTCTATCAATTTCTCCCAAATCCTAGTTTTTTATCAAATTACATATGGGTCAATTCAATTATGTTATTATTAAATGTTAATTATCTATTCATGTATATTTTCTATTAAATTACATGTTCTCAAGGTATTTTACGATGACTCATGCATTAGGAATATTTTATGAATACCAATTTATGATTCAAGATTATACATGTAGTATGAGCTTATGAATTATGATTTTTGGGATGTACATTTAGTGAGTACGAATTATGGGTTTTCAATGAAGAAAAATGTTAGTTAAACGTAAAGTATGCTATCATGAATGTTTTCCATGATTTTCTATGAACAACTCATCATGATCTTGATGCTTTAAATAAGTATCATTATGAATAAATTATGATGTCATGATATGTTGATGGAACTATTCTTATGATTTTCAAGTATTTATGATGAACTTCTTATTTTAGATTCTTACCATCTTCAAAGCTTATGATATATGATATTAATTATATTCTATAAAAAGTTGACCTAGCAATGTGTGGACCTTGGGATAAAAGGATCACCCATTAGTAGAGCCATGAGACAGTTAGCAGAAATCCCATTGTCCCATAACTATGTTCCACCATAGTAATAAGAATCACCTGTTAATAGAGGCTTGATTTCTTAGAAGGGGTCACCCGTTAGTTGAGGCATGCTTCCTTAGTAGCTGTGGATCCACATAGGCAGCATAGAGTCAATCATGACAAGTAGCCTCTCTCTTCTTGATGTGGGAGTTACATCAAAATTCTATGTTACAGCGTGGTCTTAAATATCGGTTAAGAGTATCTCTCACAAACACTTATGGCTCTCAAAATAACTTTGACTATCCCACTTATGTATATACTATGTTACAAGTTCCCATGATGTTTTTATGATGCATTGAGCACATGATTATGATGTTTAATTATTTTCAAGGTTTTTCTAATATTTTCAAGATATTGGTCATGCATCCCATGTTCATATTATTTATATCCTATAGTCATTGTTCATGCATGCTTCTCACATACTTAGTACATGTCATGTACTAATGAATACTTTTGCCTACATTGTCTTATAATGTAGTATCCAACACTCATCTCCCCATACGTGGCTAGTTAATGATCTACTTAGAGTTAGCTTTTTGGACTCCTCATTATTTTAGGATAAAATCATCATATTATTTGCCTAATTTCAAACTTGTGGTCTTTCATTATGTTTGGTTAGCGAGAAGCTTGTCATATGCCCCATCTAAAGTTAGTAGAGGCATGTCTAGACTATATGAGTATGTTAAAGTCATTTGGCCTTTATAGTTGATTTCTTTTATTTTTGAGATTCATTATATTGAGTCTTTTCTGCATTTTAAGTTATCTTTATTTCATGTTGGAAACTATTATGCTATTTATGCTATGAGGATTGGTTGGAGTCCTTCAAAATTCTAATCGCCATGTCATACCTAGGACCTAGCTTGGGTCATAACAGGGATGTGGGTCAGGTCCATTAATTTACTGCCTCAGTCTTTTGTAAGTCCACTAAGATACCTTTACTAAAAATAGTGTGGACTAGGAATGTCATAGATTCAAGCCAAAAATCACACTTAGAAAATTTAACATATAACTCTGTAACCTTAAGAGTCTGATGAAATATTCTAAGATGGTTGGCGTGCTCCTCCTTTTTTCTAAAATAGATCAGAATGTCATTAATGAACAAAATAACAAACATATATAGGTACTGTGTAAAAACTTTGTTCATGAGATCCATGAATGTTGTAGAAGCATTCGTCAAACCAAAGGATATAACAAGAAACTTATAATGACCATAAAGGGTTCCGAAGGCTATCTTAGGGATGTCACTTTCTCTCACCTTCAACTGATGATAGCTTGATCTAAGGTCTATCTTTGAGAAACAAGTGGCACCCTGAAGTTGATCAAACAGGTCATCAATTTTGGGAATAAGACACTTATTCTATATGGTGTCCATGTTCAACTGACTGTAATCAATACACATTTTAAGAGAATCATCTTTTGTTTAACACGAATAAGACAAGAGCACCACAAGGAGAGAAACTTGGCCTACAAAAATCCTTATCAAGAAGATCTTTCAACTTCTCTTTTAACTCTTTCAACTAGGCTGGAGTCACTCTATAAGGCGAAATAAAGAATATCAAGAAAAATCTCTATTCAAAAGTCTATCTCCTTATCGAGAGTTACTCCAAGTAGGTCCTCAGAAAGACATATGGAAACTCATTCACTACTGGAACTAACTGAAGGAGTGGTTCTTCACACTATTATGTTTAACTCAAACAATGTGGTAGATACACCCTTTGAAACTAACTTTTTGGCTTTAAGGTATGGAAATAGATGGTCCTTAGGAATAGTTGGACTATCCCTCCATTCAATAACTGGCTCATTCAGAAATGGATATTTAACAACTTGAGTTCTAAAATTTACTAAGGCATAACAAGAATAAAGCCAGTCGATACCTAGAATGACATCAAAATCTCTCATATTCAACTCCACAAAGTCAGTTTTGGTGTCTTTATGATAGATAGAAACTACACAATCTCTATAGACTCTTTTAGGTTGAATGGACTCACCAACATAAGGAGACACGCTAAAGGGCTCTGGAAGATATTTGGGATGGATCCCAAACTTCACGGCTATATATAGAGTCACAAAGGAAAAGATTGCACCAGAAAGTAAGGCATAAACATCAAGATAAAAGACTTTAAGCATACACCTGATGAAATTTTGCGAGTTCTACTGATCTTGGCTACTAGCCATAGCATACAGACGGTTTAAACCTCCGCATGTCCCCTATAATGGTACCTATTTGGACAAATCTACCCAATTGTGTTACTACTGAAGATTGGGCCTTATGGCCCCCATTAAATTTTTATTTATGATGGAAAGTCTCTAATATAATGACCTATCCTATCACACTTGTAGAAACCACTAGTTCCATCATAATACTCTCTCAGATGAAGTTTTACCATACTACCACAGGACAGCTTACGTGAAGAACCTTGAGCCACATATCCTTGAGATAGAGAATCCTGAGCTCTAAAATTCTTTTTACTCTGTGACCTCTTGTTTTTCCAAATATTTTATTTTAGTGCACTTGTTGATGATGGTGCATAGACAGCTGACCTCTTCTAAAATAATGACTAGTTGCCATTACTATATCTCTAGTGCTTGGGCTCATTCCTAATTGACTTTGCTTTCTTTCTCTTATGCTCCTCTCCATACTTTTTCTTATCCTCCTCGACCTATTGTACATACACCATGAATCTGGAAATGTCCATATCTAAAATCAACAAAGTGGCCTTGCTTTCTCTTTTCACATGCTTTCCCAATCTAGAGACAAAATTTCTCATCTTTGATCTCACATTAGGAACCATTTCTCAAGCATTTCTGGATAGTTAAGAGACCTTAAGACTATAATCCTTCATTGTTAATCACTCTTGCTTTTGATTCACATCTTTTCAACCTTCGTCTCTCTTAGTTCTCTAGGGAAGAAGTTATCTAAGAATGTACCTCTAAAATCATCACATGCAGCTAGCTCAACATCTTTACCACGACTCTCCTCGCACTAATTATAATGGATGTTAGCTACATATTTGAGCTGGTATGAAACAATTTTAAGTCCTCAACCTTAGTAGTGTGCATCTCCTTGAGAATTTTCCATATCTCATCAATAAAATAATAGGGATCCTTTTCAAACTTAGACCTTGTGAAAAGTGGTGGGTTCATCCTCAAAACTTCTCTAATCCTTATAGCAACTGAAGGCTCTTGGGAACTAGAGCTAGTGACTAGTTTGATTTGATGGCTTGAATGAGCAGCCATCAACTGAGTGAACATATTGATCACTCCTCTAAATTCTACCTCAGAAGTGAGGGGAGGCTATAGAGTAGGTGTCTATGGAACCTCTTAAGCTCCACCATCGGCAACTTGGTAAGACACACAGGCGTCAATCCTAGTCTACATTATTGATGGTAAAGGCATGGTAGTAAGTGGATCTCACTATTGGTGATGTTTATCTGATTGACAGTGCATTTTGGAGGCATAATCAGAAAATATGTATCCACTTATTAAATTCATGTGCATTTTATAGAGTGAAACTATATCATATGAATTTAGAGTATGAAAGAAGTGAGAAAATTCCTAAAGTCATGTTTCCTCCTTGTTATAGTGTCGTTCACTTTACACCGAAAAGGAGGACTCTACTAGATACGGTTTCATAAAAATCATATGACTTTTGAAATTTATGCTCTGATACCATGTTTGTCACGCTTTGAGTCTACACCCTAGGTAGGGCCAATATTTAAAAATTAATGTTTGTTCTAATCAAACCCCTGTTCTGGCTGGCTACTAAATAGAAGACTTAACTCGACAAAAAAGTAAGGAAATAGTGAGCAAATTTTAACTATGAAACTATAAAACTCACATACTGCTAGAAAATACTTTGATTAGGTAAAAGCTATGTTTAGAACATAATCTCAGAAAATACTAAATATCGATTTACTCTATCTATGAAGCCTCCAAATAACTCTGAATAGATATTGGGAAAGGCCTATAACTACCACAAAAGAACTTATAATACTAAGTAAACTTGTAAGACCCTGGATGTTGAAAGGTTGAAACGAGGAAAAATTCAAGAAAAAATTTGAATGTCCTCAAGTCAACGACTCTCTCTATGAGTCATAAATACTCTTACGAATCATACGGGTGACTAGTAGCCATGGTATAGAGTAAAGGAAAGATGATTAAGTGACTCGTAGAATTTGTACTGAGTAAAGGAAAAGTGATTCGGTGAATTGAGGGTCTACGTGTCAAGTTGATGAATCGTAGACACAATGATGAGTCATAATGGTGGGTCATAGACAAGGTTCAAAGGCTCAAGATTTTTCAAGTTCTCATAGTTACAAGACAAATACGTCCTACGACCCTTAATCTTGCTAACGAATCATAAGAATGTAGTGAAACTTCAGAGACTCAATATTTCAGGAATTGTTTAGACCCTACAGGATGAGTAATTTCTATGACTCATAGAAATATGTACGACTCGTAAAATCCCATTTGTAGGGTCTCCCGATGTAGTTTAGTGAAGGATAATTTTGTCTTTTCCTATTTTTGTTTCAATGAATATATACACTTTTAAGGGAAACTTCAGTACTTATAAATTCCCAACCGTTCAAATTTACTCCCATTCCTATTCATTCTCACAAATTCCCTAAGGAAATTAAAGTAATTCTCTCAAGCTGATCTCTTGCAATTCAAGTTAGGGTTTTATGAACAAAAGTCTCCTCTTCCAAATTGAGAGCTAGATTCATCATGTTATATGTGATTGATCCATGGGTTCGTTTCACCCAAGGAGTCCAATGGTTTTCCTAAAAAATCTCTTCAATTTCAATCATTTTCTAACCCTAGAATGATGTTATTGCATTAGGTTGTTCCAATTCTATTTTTACTTAACTTCAATGATTATTACAAGCATGATTCTATATTAATTGCATGATTTCAAGTTATTTTACAAATGCCCATGCATAAATCTTGTTTCAAAAATGGCTTCAATAAATTACGATCATGATGTTCAATCATTTTAAAAGAAAGATTTTATAAAAGTTATAATGATGTTTCAATAATGATTCAAGAAGTTATTATAATGTAATAAGTACAATTCTCGCACAATCATGTTAAAGGGTGATAAGGACAATTCTCACCAATTTTTTTGGATTCTTAATGAATCAACTAAGTTAATGAGCTACTATTTTAATTATTATCATGATGATGTTATTGATGGTGCATTAATGTTTTAATGAATTTCATTGTGATATTGACTAAGCACCAAAAGGACTTTTAGGTGGGGTTCGGTTCGGTAACCAAAGGTTTGTTACCTAAGTGAATCTTAGTAGCAACCTAAAGTCCTAAACTACGTTGTCCCCGTAGGTTGTCTTTATGGCTTAGTTAATGGATCCATATATAGCTCATGATGTTAGAAAGGTTCTAACGGAGTCTACCTTGGAAAGTAGCCTCTCTCTTCTCAATGTGGTAGTTACATGGTCTTAAATATCGATTAAAGGTCTGATTCTACACAAGTTATATGCAAAAATGTAAGTTTTACTATGAAGTTTTATGATGCATTGACCATGAATTTTCATGTAATTTTAAATTCTTTTAAGTCTTACCTATGTCCTTCTCATTTGTCATGCATCCTATGTACATATTGCTCATACGTTATTTCATTGTTCAAGCATACTTCACATTCTTAGTACCTTCTATGTAGTAATGCATATTTTGCCTACATTGTCTTATAATATATTGATGGACGATCCTCACGCTCCTCTCATTCATTGTTAGAGTTCACATAGTATTAAAGAATGTTGGCGAGTCCTCATTCATTGAGGATATCACTTTTTCCTTTATGTTTCTACTTTCGACTCTCTTATGTTAGGGTAAGCTAAGAGTTTGTCCTAAGCGCTTGCCTAGCCATAGAGTCATATTTAGACGTAAAAGTTGATTTAGTATGGTTTCAACATATGTTTTGAGTTACTTCTATTCTTAGACTTTCATGGTTATTAGTTTATTTCTTCTTGATTCATTATGTTTATTTGACCTTATGAATGTAATGTATGCTAAGAGGCTTAGTTAGGATTCTTTTGGTTTTCGATCACCATGTCACTCCTAGGTCTAGCTTGGGGTATGACTAACATTGTATTAGAACACAAGGTTTAGTAGTATCCTACAGATTCTAACATGCCGCATCAAGTAAAGTCTTGTTCATTAGTGTGAGGCACGCTACATCTATGAATAGGAGGACATGGGGTGTCTTAGAAAAATCTCACTTCTTTTATAATATATGTCATGCGATAGAGTGGTATTCTAAGTCTTTTCCTTCTAACTAGTGTTCTTTGTGATTTTCAGAAAATGCCTCCACGAAGAGCTCTCGTACGACGGAATGTTGAGGAGCAGAAACAAGTTCCAAATGACTCCTTGAATGAACAAGTCTCACATGTATTGTTTTGAGCGACTTTTCAAATGCTTTCTCAAGTCGTGATGACACAAGCCTATAGTGAGGTGGTGTCCCTCATGAACCCAATTGTGGGTACGACAACAACAAGGGTTTATGACTTTATGCGGATAAATTCTCTAGAGTTTTAGGGTTCTAAGGTGGACGAGGACCCATAAAAGTTTGTTGAGAGTATTCACATCATCGTTGAAATAATATGTGTTAGCCTAGTTGAGAGGGTGGAATTAGACCTAAAACAAGCCTCTTAGCATTGTTTTATCCTTTTATAGTTAATGACAATAAATAAACCAGCGAAAATCATAATAGTAAATCTTTAACTTACATATATCCAACAATACCTCTAACTTTTATATTTAACGGGGCTCAGACAAGTCCGTAGCTCACCCTCAATCATAATAGAAAGAAATGTCGTAGTAAGTGTCTAAAGATCTCAACTTATCATAAGCTAGAAAGATAAAGGAGTATTATTCCTGGAATATGGAAAATCACCAAAAATAGCCTTCAAATGAAATATGAACTAGCCATGTGGAGAAGCATCGGTCCCTAAATGGTGACATCATGTATACAAAAGAGTATACAATAGTACTTTGAATGTACTAAGTATATAGGCATGCATTACAAAGTAAAACATTTAGTACATTTATAAGCTAACATACATAAATGAGTGCATGTATGAGCAATCAAATATATATCATTTAAATAATACATATGTGGATATATACATGCATGAGTAATCATGTAAATAGCATTTGAAAAGTTCATTTGTGGGAAGTTGACAATAACTAGCATTAAGAACATGTGAGCTATTACATGGAATCCAACATAACCCCTATGTTGGACGGGGAGTTGCCTAGGGTAGAACTCCGTCAACTTTACATTCTAACTTTAACTTTAAGGGATTTTATGGATCTATTAGTCTAAGCCTACAAAGAATCTTATGTTGCCACATAGTTAATGAGACAAGGGGGTTACTACTAGGATTCCCTTAACGAATCCCACCTCAATGCTCCATTCGGTTCTAACTCAATTCCAAAGAATAGTTTAATACTTTAAAATATTCATAGCATATAGCTTGAGAATTCAAAACATCATATTCGGTGGAATAGCTGATTAAAATATTTGATGATTAAATATGCAAGAATTGTCCTTATTTTATAAAAAATCATCTTTCATAGCATTTCATCATTATTTTATTTTATAAGATTCCATTTTGATCATAGACATTGCTTTCATAAACATTTATTTGGAGTCAAAGCTTTCAAGTCAAACTTCATTGAAAACATAGTAAAACTAGGTGGGTTAAAATCACTTCAAATTTCAAAAATGAATGTAAATGAAATTATATATAAATACTTTGAAATTCATAAATAAAAAAATCATGATTTAAACAACCCACCATGAATTTCAAAAACCTTTAAAGAGCTAAATAGAGAAAATACTAGAAAACTATCAATTCACACATATGAAATCACTTTACATCAAAATAGACCAATAATCATCAGTTTAACCATGAGTCATGCTATTAAGTAGAAATAAGAATTAACCATAAGAAAATCTTATTTGAAATCAAGAGATTTAGTTGAAAGAGTTTTGGACTACATGGGTGGAAGAACCCATGGATAAAAACCCACATATCTTAGAGTAAAGCTTAAAGAAAATAAACATAATTTATCATATAATTAAAATATTTTAGGCATGAGAGTAGAAAGAATACTCTTATTGACGCCTTATATACCTAGAATTTGAAGTTTTACTCAAAATCAAAGGAATTAATGAACACTCTTGAATCCTAGCCTAACAATAATTAAAATAAGTATAAAATTTTAAAATTTTAATGGAGTATTGTGATGTCATGGGTGATGTCAAAAGGAGAACTTTTGATAACATGGGTGATGTCAAATAGATCTAGATCTTCCATGGTTGATGAGATGAATCTTCTTTTTATGGAATACCTTTTTTGGAGCTACGTTTGAACAAGATAACTTCCTAATTAGGATTTGGTGTCTCATATTAATTGTTTCCCTAGAAGTTGTTGTTTAATTCGTTTAAGAATAAACTGAATGGGATCACCGTACAGTGAGATATGATTTCTCTTCTATAAACTCCCTATGTTGTCACAACACCAGGTCTTGCAAAGATTATTTTATTGGACCTATGTAGCTTCCTAATCTTAAGTTGTAGTCTTTACAAAAGTTATAGGTAATGATGTTGGGGTTAATAAAAAATTTGAATTACCTAATGTAGACCATTTTATGAAAAGTTATGCCCAAAATATAGAAACAATATAATTTTCATTGAGAATTAAAACACCATATACAACGTTTTTAGGGGGTGTTACAGTAGACTTAAAGAAGATCATCCTCAAGGACAAGTTTCTCATGTAGGGAATGGGAAATAAGATGCCTAAGCTCAAATAAAAGGTAGTCAACTCAATAATCTATTTTATGTTCTTCATGCTAGGCAAGAGGTGGAGGAGAATCCCGAATTGGCTAGTAGTATATATAGGTCTTTCATTATGACATTTATGCCATACTTGATCCAGGTACAAATTTATCCTTTTGTTACTCCTTATGTGTCTATGAGATTTGATTTTAGTTCCAAAATATTGTTGGAGCCTTTATTCATTATTATTCTCATAGATGAGTCGGTTGTGGCTAAAAGTGTCTAGAAATTATCCAATTTCGGTTTTCCATAAAGTTACTTCATGTGATCCACTTGAACTTGATATGACCGATTTTGATGTTATCCTTAATATGGATTGGCTATATACATGTTATTCTTCTATAGATTGTAGAACCTATGTGGTTAAGTTTCAATATCCTAATGAGCTGATCCTAGAATGGAATGGTAGTAATTTTGTGTTAAAGCTCAGAAAATAATTTCAAACGAATGTATCTACCATCTTGTATGGGTAACAGATACAAATTCTGAAATCCCCATTTCAGAGTCGCTCCATATTATTAATGAGTTCCTGGATGTGTTTTAGGAGGATCTATATAGTATTCCTCATAAAAGGGAAATTGACTTTGGCATAGACCTTCTTCCCGATATCCAACCTATTTCTATCCCTCTTTACTCCATGGCTCCAGCGGAATTAAAGAATTTAAAAGACTAATTGAAGGATTTGTTGAAGTAGACCAAGTATATCAGCATGGGGTTTCCCATTTTGTTTGTGAGAAAAAAGTATGGTTCAATTCATATGTGTATCGACTACGTACAATTGAATAAAGTGAGAAAAAAGAACAAGTACCCAATTCAAAGAATAGATAATTTTTTGACCAATTGCAAGGGGCAAGCGACTTCTCAAAAATTGATCTACGTTTCAGTTATCACATACTAAGGATGAGGGTGTGTGATATTCCAAAGACAGTGTTTTGTACAAGGTATGGCCATTATGAATTGTATGTCATGTCATTTGGACTAACTAATGCCTACACGACCTTTATGAACTTGATGAATAGGATGTTCAAGCAATATTTGGGCATGTTCTTAGTTGTGTTTATTGATGATATTTTGGTTTACTCTTGGAATGAGGAGGAACATGCCAATTACTTCATGATTGTGTTGTAAACATCAAGGGATAATATATTATTTGCCAAGTTCAGTAAGCGCATGTTTTTTCTAAGGGAAGTAACATTCCTTGGTCATGTGGTGTCCGGTGATGAGATTAAGGTCAATACAAAGAAAATAGAAGCAGTGAAGAATTGCCCTAGACCATTGTCTCCTTCAGATATTAGGAGTTGCTTTGGTCTAGCTAGATATTATGATGATTTGTGGAAGTTTTTTCATCAATATCTTCACCTTTGACTAAGTTGAATCAAAAGAAAATGAAGTTCCAATGGTCGGAAGCTTGTGAGTAAAGTTTCCAAGAATTAAAGGATCGTCTTACTAACACTTCTGTTTTGACCTTACCAAAAGGGTACAATGGTTTTGTTGTTTACTTTGATTCCTTAAGGGTTGGATTTGTTTGTGTATTGATGCAACATGGAAGGTGATAGACTATGCTTCTAGACAAATTATGGTGCATGAAAGAAATTATCCAACTCATGACTTAGAGCTAGCGGTGGTTGTTTTTGTTTGGATAATTTGGAGACACTATCTTTATGTTGTCCATGTGGATGAGTTCACCAATCACAAGAGTTTACAATATGTGCTTAAACATAAGGATTTTAACCTTTAACAAAAGATATAGGTTGAATTATTGAAGAACTACGATATGAGTGTATTGTATCATCCGAGTAAAGAAAATGTGGTTGCCGACAACTTAGTAGATTATCCATGAATAATGTTGCACATGTTGAGGATGTTAAGAAATAATTGGTTAAGGATGTGCATAGATTGGCCTGTTTAGGTGTTCGGTAGGTTAATTCCAATGATGGAGGTATTCTTGTTCAAAACTATTAAGAATTGTCTCTTGTGGTGGATGTCAACAATAAGCAAAATAATGATGTAGTATTAGTTCAATTGAAAAAGTCGATTGCCAAAAAAGCCATTGAGGCTTTCTCCCAAGGGGGAGATGGTGTACTCCATTATCAAGTGCCATTATGTGTACCCAATATTGATGGTATAAGAGAGTTGATATTTGATGAGGCCCATAATTCTTGATATTAGATTCATCTGGGATCCACCATGATGTATCGTGATTTGATAGAGGAGTATTGGTGGAATAGAATGAAGAAGTACATAGCGGAATATGTAGCAAGGTATCTAAATTGTCAATGAGTTAAGGTTGACTATCAAAAACTAGGAGGTTTAGCTCTAGACATCAAAATTCCTAGTTGGATGTGGGAATATGTGAATATGGACTTTGTGATGGGTTTTCCTTGTACAAAGAGACCATATGATTCAATTTGGGTTGTTGTCAATTGAATGACTAAATCAGAACATTTTCTTCCAGTAAAGAGTTCTTATGGTGCCGAAGACTAAGCTAAGTTGTATATTCGTGAGTTGGTAAGACTTTATAGTGTCCCCTTTTCTATTATATCTGATAGAGGTAGTCAATTCACCTTAGATTTTCAAAAGTCGTTTCAAAAGGTTCTTAGTATGAAAGTTAAGTTAAATATGACTTTCCACCCTCAAACTAATGGCCAAGCCAAAAGAACGATTCCAACTTGAGAAAAAATGTTGAGGGCGTATGTCATTGATTTCTAAGGAAGTTGGGATGAGCATCTAGTATTGGTTGAGTTGGCCTGCTCCTTTTGAAGCTTTGTATGTGAGAAGGTGTAGGTCCTCGGTGGGATTGTTTGAAGTAGGTGAGATAGCATTAATTGGTCCCAATTTGGTGTTAGATGTTATGGATAAGGTGAGACTCATAAGAGAGAGGTTGAAGAAAGCTCATAGTCGTCAAAAGTCCTACTCTGATGTCAGGTGAAGACAACTTCAGTTTGATGTGGATGATTGGGTCTATTTGAAGTTTCGTCCATGAAGGATGTCATGTGTTTTGGTAAAAGGGGGAAGTTGAATCCTAGGTATGTTGGACACTATAAGATATTGAAACTTATTGGTAAGGTAGAATATAAGTTAGATTTTCTATTGCAGTTAGTCATGGTTCATTTGGTGTTTCATGTGTCTATATTACGAAAGTTTGTGGGTGATCAAAATTCTATTGTGCAATTGGAAGATGTGAGTATTTAAGAGAACTTGACTTATGATGAGGTTCCAATGGAAATTCTAGACTTGCAAGTGAAGAGGATAGAAAACAAAGAGGTTTCATCTATCAAGCTATTCTGGAGAAATCAATAAATAGAGAGTGCTACTTGGAAAGCAAAAGTAGATATGATGATGCGATACCCATATCTCTTACCCTCCACACAAGATTAATGTATTATGTTTCTCATATTCAAATCAAATGAACTCCTATGTATTAAGTTCTTCATATGTCATTCATATGCATTTATGGTCATGAAGATTTATTTTAAAGTCATGTTTTATGGTGAGTTTGAAAATCTCATGGTGTATGCATTTGATGTGTCATTAAGTTTATGTTAGGTTGCTAGCTCTCTTTCCGTATCCTTTCAATGCTATTTGATCCCATTTGAGGATGAATGTTCCTAAGAGGGAGATATTGTAAGACCTCGGAAGTTGAAAGGTTTAAATGAGAAAAATTCAAGGAAAATTTTAAACTGTCCTCAAGTCCACGAACTTGATCTATGAGTTGTAGGTACTCCTATGAGTCGTAGAGGTTACTCGTAAGGATGGTAATATGTAAAGGAAAAGTGATTAATTAAAGGGAGGGTCTACGAGTAAAGTTGACAACTCGTAATAGAGGGTCGTAGATAAGGTTCAGAGGCTCATGATTTTGCAGGTTCTCAGAGTTGTAGGAAGAATGGGTCCTACAACCCGTAATATTTTTGATGAATGATACGAATGAGTCATACTGAAACTTCAGAGACTCAGGATTTTAGGGATTTTCAGACCCTGCAGGATGACTCATATCTATGACTCGTAAAAACATCTACGACTCATAAAATCCCATTCGTAGGATCTCTCGTAGGGTGCTCTCTTGTAGTTCAAATGAGGGTTTCCAGACCACAAGTCTTATCTTCTAAATTCAGAGCTAGATTTAGCAAAGTAACTGAGATTTGATCACTCGTTTCTTTTCACCCATGGAGTCCAAAGGATTTCCTCAATAATCTCTTCAATTCCAATTGTTTTCTAACCCTAGATTGATGTTATTGTATTGGTATGTTTCAATTATGTTTTTACTTATCTTCAATGATTACTACAGGCATGATTCTATATTAATTGCATAATTTTAAGTTTTTTACAAATTCCAATGCATAAAGCTAGTTTCAATGAAGACTTCAATAAATTACGATCATGATGTTCAATGATTTTTAAAGAAAGCTTTTATGATAGTTATATTGATGATTCAAGAAGTTATTATGGTGTGATAAGTACAATTCCCATACAATCATGTTAAAGGGTGATAAGGACAATTCTCACCAAAGTTTATGGATTCTTAATGAATCAACTAAGTTAATTAGTAACTCTTATGATTATTTTCATGATGATTTTATTGATGATGCATTAATGTTTTAATGAATTCTGTTAGGATATTGACTAACCACCGAGCGGAATTTGAGGTGGGGTTCAGTTCGGTAACCAAAGGTTTGTTACCCAAGCGAATTCTAATAGCAATCTAACATCCCAAACTACGTTGTCCCCGTAGGTTGCTTCTGTGGCTTAGCTAGTGGATACACATATAGGTCATGATGTTGAAAAGGTTCTCACGGAGTCTACCTTGGCAAGTAGTCTCTCTCTTCTTGATGTGGCACTTACTTTTGACTCCATTTTATAACTCGCATAGTCTTGGATATCGATTAAAGGTCTGATCACACATAAGTTAGATGTATATTTTACTATGAATTTTTATAATGCATTGACCACGAGTTTTCATCTAATTTCAAATTCTTTTAAGTCTTACCTATGTTCATCTCATTGGTCTTGCATCCTATGTACATATTTCTCATGCCTTATTTCATTTTCATGCATACCTCAAATGCTTAGTACCTTCTATATACTAACGCATAGTTGGCCTATATTGTCTCATAATGTTGGGATGGATGATCCTCACATTCCTCACATATGCGGGTAGAGTTGACATAGTATTTTAGAGTGTTGGTGTGTCCTAATTCATCAAGGATAGGAAATTTTCCTTTATGTTGCTACTTTTGACTCTCTTATATTAGGGTGAGATAGGAGCTTGTCCATATCCCTTTGTCTAGTTATAGAGGCATGCTTAGACGCAAAACTTGATGCAGTCCACTTTGGTCATATTTTTGAGTTCCTTCTATTCTTAGACTTTCATGCTTATGAGTTGATATTCTGCTTGATTCATTATTTTTATTTGACCTAATAAAAGCAATGTATGATAAGAGGCTTGATTGGGATCCTTCGGCTTTTCGATCATCATGTCACTCCTAGGGTGTAGCTTGGGGTGTGAAAAAATTGAGAAGGATTTCCTCCAAAAGCAAGAAGGTCTCACTAAAAGTTGGGGAGATGTGATCTTCAATGATGCGCGTGTTGAGGATTTCAAACATCTATATTTGCATCATAAAACATTATATCATCAAAAGACATCAGTACATGAAATATATCGTATATAAAATAGAAGAAGGAAAATATAGTCGTTGAAATGAATGCTGAAATAACTGACTGAAAGTAAAGCATATAAGTATAATGAAAACTTCAAAGCGTTACAATAAAATAAGATGATAAATGAAGACCAAAATAATAGAGTATTTTCTCCTCTTGGGGAGTTTCTCTAACCCAAAACCATCACTATGAGTCTCGTGAGGATACAATATCAACTCATATTTCGAGAGCCATCCATTACCTTGCTAGGATAAGGGATGAATCTCAACTAATGGATCCATATAAGAGTCTGTATCAAGGACTGAAGCAAGAAGTCTCCTGAACCAATGATATGATCCTACCTTATGGTGGCAACGTAATTTATGGGATATGAGTTATCTAAACTCTTAACTATATTAGTTCTCATACTACTCCCAAAATCATTCAGTAATGTTCATCAATAAAGTGAGTAAAATGCTCAAAATACATCTCACTTAGTCTCATTCGACTTCACTTTTGATTAGCTCAAACTCTTCTTAACTCTCTATGTTTTATCTTTTTAAAATCAATATACATTTGGGAATATCATAATGATTAATACTACAACTCCTTTATACATGGTAAAAATGCATAAAATCAATAATATAAAGATTTATCAACCAAGTAATGTATGCATTTGGGACACTCATGTTCCCTCAATAACTCATGTTTTTCTCAAACATGAAAATGTGTTCTCTTCATGGTAAAACAATGCATAATAGTATCAATGTAATAACTCAATTAGGATTCATGTAAAACAAAGCATGCACAGTGATTCAAGAATAAAACTCACATGAATAGACACAATCAATCAAAGAAATCATAACTCATTCGGAAGCTCAATAGAATTTGGGCTAGTACTCAAACTTGAACTCATGCTAAATGAATTAATATGTAGGGTTCATGACAAATGTTATACCCCGCACTTTTGTACCTTGAAACATATTACTAACCTTCTTTAAAATGGCCATATGAACCCTACTCTCCACACACATCAAATACCTCTAAGGAAGGGAGGATGTGATGCTCCATAATAAGGTTGGAAATAGGTTACAAGAATTCGAAAGAAGTTGGAAGCCAAGAAAGGATTCGTAGGACTCGAATTATTTACGGAAGCTACCAACTCAGAAGTCTTACAAAGTTAAGCTACTTGAATGCAAGTCGAGCTTACGTAGCAAGGAGTACACGGGTTCTTAAAGTAAGATGAAATTTCGAACCCATGAAGAAGGAGAAGAGCAACATGTGGAAGCAAAAGGAGGTGCCACATGGAAATATGGGGAAGTGACATATGGAAGAAGGTGACCCACCTGCTTGGGGTCAAGTAGGTGACCCACCTACTTGGGGGGTGGACCGCACCTACCATATGGCAGCCTAAGACTGGTGCATAACGTGATGTAGCTACCTAAGGGCGTGACACATGTCACCCTTAGGGGATGATATGTGTCACTCTCCAAAAAGGGATATATACACGTTGTGATGACTATTAAGTCATTTTCATCCAAAAATCAGCACAACAGAGAAGAGAAAAAAACGTGAAAAAGGAGAGAAGGCAGCCACGGATTTGGCCAATTTGAGGTAAGCCTCCGACTTTCATTCCGTTAATTAATTATATATGGTATAATAAGATGAAATGAAGGTGTTAATAAATTAGAATTTAATTTTGGGGAAGCAAAGAAGTGATATCAACAGTCCGCTATGTTTCAGCACGTTAAGAAACTTCCGAGGTGAATTTTGACAAGTTTTGGACAAGGTAAGGTATTCCCATTCAAAGTGGAGTTAATACTGTTGTTGTTGTGAATTATATTACTTGTGTTAAATGAGGTTTGAAGTAGGAAAAATTGCATAAACAGGCTGGACGTTGTGAACGAACGAAATTAAAGTCTTTCTAGCAGAGTTAAAGTTGTTAAAAGTTGTATAGTGTTGTTGCAATTGTGGTGATGCAATGGGAGATTGATTTATGGTGTGTTAAAGGGCTGTAACACGTCCCAAAAGGGGTTTGGTATCTGCTGGTTGCATCCAAATGACCCTCCTTTACGTATGGTTAAAGGTTATGAGAAAAAGAGAAAAGAAACCTTATTTTGGGTATTGTAATTTTGAGCGAGTTATTTGGAGTTTGTATTGTGTGATGTTAATGTGAATTTCTTGTATATATGCCACAGGTTGTTGTTGTTGGTTGAATGTAGTGATTAGGGATGTAATTGGAAATTAGAATAGGGCATGTTATAGGGGAGGTGCTGCCCGATTTTCATTAACTCCTTAACTAACTAAAGAACTAGTCGAGAAGACGAGCGAGGAAATGAGTTCTATGAATACTCGTGTGCAACTTAAGATGCTGAAAAGTCAAGGGTTTTTTATATTCATATTTCTTCCATGTTGAATAGGTTCAAAGGACGATGAGGCGAATGTGATAAAGAGTAACCCGTAAGAGGTATGTAAAGCTATCTTTCTCTTCTTTTCGCATGTCTTCAAGTTAAGTAATGAATTATAGGAGCTTGAGGGTAAATCTACTCATAAATGCCAGGCGTAATCCACAGTCCATACTTACTTCTTGATGAAAGCACTTGTACCATAATTGAACTAGGGCTTCTCAAGCCTTCTATACGTTAGGATGTGAGGAGTATGTAAAGCTATCTCTCTTTCATTTTGGTACATCTTAGACTTAAGTGGGTTGTACGTGAAATGTGCGGATAATTCCATTCCCAAAACTTCAAGTACGTCTCATAATCCCTATCCACGACTTGATGTTGGAACCCTGCAAGAATTGAGTATTGCCTTTCAAGGCTTCTATGTGTTAAAAAGTAGTGTATCTAAAGCTATCCTTCCTTTATCTTGATATGTATTTTGCATGAATATGATGTTATGATTCCATGGTTGTTCACCAAGCCTTATGATGGGCCGGGTACGAAATATGTACATGATGACCACATGAAGGAAAGTACAGACTATGCAAAGCTTATCTTCTTTCTTCTTTTGGCTTGTCGTAGACATAAGTAGAACATGATACAATCTCTGGGGTAATTCCATTCCTAAGAATCTCCTATTTACTTATGTATATCGAACTCTTATGGTAGTGGAACTATTTTCTTTGAAACTTCTATAAGTTAAAGAGGTAACAAATGTACAGGCTCCAAGTCCTAAAGACTATATGATAACAAGTGGTTCTTGTTCCATAAGCAATTTGGCCTTACTTTAGTATATGTCTAGGGTCCCCTAGATTACAATTGATATGGCCCCTAATGGAATTTAGAGGGCACTCGAGATGACTACACTACTACTCATATTCTCAGACGATGGCTTAATTTTCTTATACGGTCGAGTCTCCGATAATGATTTAAATTGCATATAGTTACTCACTACTCTACTCGTGTATGTTGTAACACTTCTTTCACTGAGTCCCGGGCTAGGTATGTAATCATTCACAGTTCACTGCATTATCAACTGAGTCCCTTACTAAAGGGCCGGGTACGCTATATGAAGATATGATACTGCAATGACATGAACAACTCAATGAGTCCTTCACTAGAGGGCCGGGTACGTATGTATATATATAATGATGTGATGTGATAAGGTGGTGATGGCATCGGGCCCTATGATGGTCCTACAGATATATGATGCATCGGGTCCCTAAAAGGGCCGGCTATATTTTATAGTTTGAGCATGTATTCTTTTATGATTCACAGGGTACAGGTACAGAGGTTCCTTATATGATATTTTATCCCCTGCTTCTCTTTTTTAGATATGCTTCCCGTTGTACTATGTTATGTTTGACATACTCAGTACATATATTGTACTGACCCCCTTTCTTTGGGGGGCTGTGTTTCATGCCCGTAGGTACAGATACAGGTTTGGGGAGTCCGTAAGCTTAGGATTCCACTCAGCTCAGCTGGAAGAGGCTCCATTGTATTAGAGCCTAGTTTTTGGTATTGACCGCTGATGTATATAATTGCTTTTGTTTACTCAGGGGTATGGCGGGGGCCCTGTCCCGCCATGTACTGTCGTTTATATTTTTAGAGGTCTGCAAACATGTATATGTGGGTTGTGTATGTCATTTTGGTTCAACTGGGTCTATATGATATATGGTATGTGTTATTATGTTATGGCAGCCTTGTCGGCTTGCGTGCCCTTTCATAATGTGATATAAATGAAAGAGGCTACAAGTTTATGAAAATGTTATAACCTATTAAGGTTCTGATGCATGGTATTACGTTGTCTATAGTTCGACTTGACACAACTTATAAATAGGTATACAGGGGTCAAGGTCAGACCCCAGTCGCGGCCTATGAGGTTAGGTCGTAATAGAAGTGGTATCAAAGTAGTTCGTCCTTGGATTGTCTACAGACCGTGTCTAGTAGAGTCTTGATTATCGATGTGTTGCGTGCAATATCTATAAAAAAGAAGCTACAAGACATTTAGGATGTTACCTTTCTTTCATATCTGAGATCGTGCTATAGATCCGAGTCATAGAAAAACTTCTTATACTAACCTTGGACTTTAGCAGAAGGACGACATCAATAGAAGGAAGTAATTGACGATATGGGAAGTTACAAAGAACACAGGTAAGTAATGGCATGAAAGATATCTGTTGGGTAAGGTATTGACATGTGATTCAAATGTAAAGTCAAAACCTGGAAGGAAGGTAGACGGAGAGTCTAACACACACAGTTCGAGTTGGAAATGCGAGGTAAGTCCATCATTTTATACTATTATTTATATTGGGCACCCTTTGTGGCTGTGAGATGATATGAATATATATATATGTTGGACCTATGAGGTATTATTGGTATTTTCTGCGTGCAGGTTTTTGAATAGTAAGGAGTATAGAGGAAACTCTGCCGAAATTTTCCCAGAATAAGAAAAGGGGATGAAACATAGATTCATAATATGCCTTGGAAGTTGATACCGAGTACCCCTATTATGTTTAACTAAAGTTGTAGGAGGTACTCTCCCTGTCGTCGATAAGGGGCACTCTTTTTACTTGGGGAATTTTATTTTGGAGAAACAAAAGCCTATCTGAGCAATACAGTTCAGACCATGGTATCTCCAGCCATATTTGTGCTGTAGGAAACACAAACTCAGGTTGAAGGGTAAGATGTCTAGCGATTGAATTTCACTTCTCTTGAAAAGTACCAATCCCCCAACTCTTAGTTGTAAATTAGATAAGTTGTTCATGACTCGAGAATAAAATTAGGGGGAAACCATGTGGGTCAAGTTTTAAGAAGTACTGTGATGTTTAAGGGATTCTAGTTTTCTTCTAACGGTGGTTGGAAAGTGCTCTATGATAATAATTTATTAGCTCTCCACCAACTAATTAGAGAAAGAAAATTCTAACCGAAGCACCCTAGAGAGATAAACTAGGACCGCTAGTAAGGCGTACTTGGTATATATTGACTAAGTTAAAAACCTATGTTGGGTACACAGTAAGGACAAGGGGCATAAGGTAGAAACGAATGATACATGTACACATCACCCCGAAAATAATGGAATACTTAAGAGACAAAGACAGCAAACTTAAGGAATAAATGGCGCAACTTCCATTCACCCCAAGAAACAAAGGATATAGGTGGGGATAAAGCTACTACTCCGAGAGAACCTTGGAAAATCATCATCGGAATACAAGTGTTGCCTAGTTAAAATTGGAATGACTACAAGTGTGTATTAACCTTTCATAAAGATAAGTAGAACGTGGCCTTGGATGAGTTGTTTCCTGGGTCACATTATTCAAGTACAGATTAGTAGATGAGATATCACATTATATAGGGGAAGGCTCTCGTCGCTTTGTGAGTTAGCCAAGGTTTCGTACATGAAAAATTAGGTTAAAAAATATGCAGAAAGATAGGGACATGATACAGTACCAAGTAGGTTGCGGAAAGAGATTTGAAAAATTTGAGACCAGACATAGAGACATAGAGCAAGGTATAAGAAGATAACGGTATAAGTACCCTCTAAAAGAGGGGAGCAAGTGAAACAAAAAACTGCAAGGTTAAGGTGGAGGCAATTGATATGGCAACATATTTGAAATGGATGTTTAAATTTCAATAAGAACCCTGGCTGAACCAAGTTAGGAAGTTCTGGAAGTCACCAATAATTGGATAGAAGTCAGAATGCTATGTAAGATAGTGTTAAGAAGTTTTTAACAAGACCTGGAATGATATAACGCTAGAAAGTGGGTGCGTATAAAAGGAAAAGGGTATAACAATGAAAGGATATCGAATAAACTAAGAGACACTACGAAGGATAATGACATATTGCTAGACCAAAAGCCAAAATATTGGCTATAGAGTTGGTCGCAAATGATGTTGCGATAGACAAATAACCAAGTAAAAGGAATAGAAATCCTCCTATGGTAGGAGATGAGAAGAGAAAAGAGTGAAAACGGGAAAATAAAGAAGTGCGACAAGGTGGGACGAGCGAGTTTCAATATGAAGAAGGTAAATACAATAGAATGAACAGGAGATGAAAAGATTACGTCCACTTTATACAAATTCTATCAGAATGGTTGGGCAACCTATATTGTATATGTTAAGTATAGGGCCAAGTAAGGAAGTACATGATAAAAGGAGTTAGGATATTTCGGGTATGTGACAGAAAGGTACAAAGATGGGTTGAGTAAACTACCGAGAGGGAATTAGTACCACGGGAAGAATAGGACATGGCCATGGTTGGACCAAAGGTCTATCCCGATACTGATTGTAGAATAAGGAAGGAGAAGGCAAGGTAAACCATGAGAACTAGAGAGACAATGCTAAGGTATTTCTTGTACCCTCTCATATTCGTGTAAAGGTAAAGAATGACATAAGATAACATGTCTAGAGGGTTACAAGCGGGGGTAAGGAAAATTGTGAAATAGTTTAAGTAACACGGGAAACACTAGCTAGGTACTATAGGATGATGAGCTTATATACCAAATTCCTTCGGAATTATGCTAGCTAATGATAGAAAGAACTCAAAGTAGCTATAAAGGTCACTGTATGAACGAACTTTAGCTTTTCTAAGTAGCCAACCCTAAGTATTGGAAAAAAAGAAGAAGAAACCCAAAGGGTAAAGTACCAGTTAAAGTCTTCTAAGGAAGTTGAGGAGTAATACTTGAGGTCCCCACAGTTATTGTCTTGAGTAAAGAGGCTTAAAGTACAACTAGCACTTGAATATCAGTCCAAGAAGAGATCGGAAACACATATAGGTCTTAGTACTACCTTTTACCCTCAAAACCGATAAACAGGCTAAGCATACCACTTAAACTTTAGAAGATATGTCGTGAGCTGGTGTTGTTAACTTCGAAGATAGCTGGGATGATTATCTATTACTTATCAAGTTGCCTATAATAATAACTACCACTCTAGTATCCCAATGACCCCGTACAAGACTAGTAGGGCAGGACATGTAAGTCCCCTATTGGTTGGGTCGATGTAGAAAGACTAAGCTAGTAGGCCCAGACATGATTGAGCAAGCTATTGACTAGTAGCCCAGAGTTGGCAGAAATGATATCTAGATAATCTACATCGACATTCACTGTTCAAATTGATGATGGGGTGTTCACAACAGGGTCACCCAGGAAGAGAGTAATAATATTTGGCGCAAAAAGGAAACTTAGCCCAAATTACATTAGACCTTATCTAGTTGCTCGTAAGGTGGGAAAGTTGCTCATAAGTTGAACTTCCTACCTGATTTGGAAACTATATGCCCAGTCGATCAGTTAGGGAAGCTTCACAAGGTTATTGGTAATCCACCCAAAGTATGTCCTATAAATGATGTCCACGAAATGGAAGAGTTATCCTGCAAGGAAAAACCTATCGCCATCTTAAATCGATAAATTATGAAGTTGCGAACTAAGGACGTGACTTCCGTCAAGATATTATGGCCAAATAAAAACTTGAGAGGGGATGACCTGGGGTGCCAAATGCGAGGTAGAGAAGAGATATCGTACTTGTTCCCTATATCCAAAGGTAATCTAAACTCCTAGATGGAGTGGATGGAAACTGTTATAGAGTACGCCCGAAATCCTTGTAAAACATTATGAGACAAGTTAACATTCGAGGATGAATGTTGTAAAGGGGGGAAGGATGTTATGCCCCGCAGTTTTATACCTTGAAACATGTTTCTAACCTTCTTTAAAATGTCCATATGACCCCTACTCTCCAAACACATCAAATACCTCTAAGGAAGAGAGGACTCGACTTATTTATGGAAGATACCAACTCGAAAGTCTTATAAAGTTAAGCTACTTGATTGCAAGTCGAGCTTACGTAGCAAGGAGTACATTGGTTCTTAAAGTAAAATGAGATTTCGAACCCACGAAGAGGGAGAAGAGCAACACATAGCTGTAAGAGGAGGCTCCACATGGAAACATGGGGAAGTGACATATGGCAGCAGGTGACCCACCTTCTTAGGGTCAAGTAGGTGATCCACATGCTTGGGGGGTGGACCCCACCTACCATGTGGCAGCCTAGGACCGGTGCATGATGTGAGTGGCTGCCTAAGGGTGTGACATGTGTCACCCTCATGGGATGACATATTTCACTATCCAAAAAGGGATATATACATGTTGTGATGACTATTAAGTCATTTTAATCCAAAAATCAGCACAACAAAGAAGAGAAAATAATGTGAGAAAGGAGAGAAGGCAGCCACAGATTTGGCTAATTTGAGTTAAGGCTCCAACTTTCATTCCGTGAATTAATTATGTATGGTACACTACATTGAAAGGAAGGTGTTAATAAGGTATAATTTCACTTTGGGTCAGAAAAGAAGTGATATAAATAGTCCGCTAAGTTTAAGCACGTTAAGAAACTTCCGAGGTGAATTTTGACAAGTTTTGGGCAAGGTAAGATCTTCCCTTTCAAAGAGGAGTTAATAATGTTGTTGTAAAGTATATTACTTGTGTTAAATGAAGTTGGAATTAGGAAAAATTGCATAAACATGTTGGACGTCATGAATGAACGAAATTAAAGTCTTTCTAGCTGAGTTAAAGTTGTTAAAAGTTGTATAGTATTGTTGCTATTGTGATGCTGGGATGGGAGGTGGTTTTATGGTGTGTTGCAGCTCTGGAAAACATCCCAAAATGGGTGTGGGAGCTGGTGGTTTCAGCCACACGACCCTCTATTTTGTATGGTCAAAGGTTTTGCGAAATAGAGACTAGAAACCCTATTTTGGGTATCATAATTTTGAGCGAGTCATTTAGAGTTTGTATTGTGTAATATTGATGTGAATTGCTTGTATTTATGACACAGGTTGTTGTTGTTTGTAATCTATAGTGATTAGGGATGTAATTGGAAATTCGGATAGGGCATGTTATAGGGGAGGTGTTGCCCGATTTCCGTTAACTCCTTAACTAACTAAAGAACTAGTCGAGAAGACGAGCGAGGAAATGAGTTATATGAATGATCGTGTGCAACTAAAGATGCTGGAAAGTCAAGGGATGTTGATATTCATATTTCTTCAGTGTTGAATAGGTTCAAAGGACGATGAGGCGAACGAGATAAAGAGTAACCCGTAAATGGTATGTAAAGCTATATTTCTCTTCTTTTGGAATGTCTTCAAGTTAAGTAATGAATGATAGGAGATTGAGGGTAAATCTACTCATAAATGCCAGCGTAATCCACGGTCCTTACTTACTCCTTAATGAAATAACTTTTATAGTAATTGAAATAGGGCTTCTCAAGCGTTCTATACGTTAGAAAGTGAGGAGTATGTAAAGCTATCTCTCTTTTCTTTTGGCATGTATTAGCTTTAAGTAGGTTGTATGTGAAATGTGGGGATAATTCCATTCCCAAAACTCCAAGTACGCCTCATAATCCCTATCCACTATTTGATGTTGGAACCCCTACAAGAATTGAGTATGGCCTTTCAAGGCTTCTACGTATTAAAAAGTAGTGTATCTAAAGCTCTCCTTCCTTTATCTTGATATGTACTTGGCATGAATATGATGTTATGATGCCATGGTTTTTCACCAACACCCATGATGGGCCGGGTATGAAATATGTACATGATAACCACATGAAGGAAAGTACAGACTATGTAAAGCTAGAGGGTCGGGTACGTATGTATATATATGATGATGTGATGTGATAAGGTGGTGATGGCATCGGGCCCTATGATGGTCCTACAGATATATGATTCACCTGATCCCTGAAAGGGCCGGCTATATTGTATAGTTTGAGCATGCATGATTTTATGATTCACAAGGTACAGGTACAGGTGTTCCTTATATGATATTTTATCCCTTGCTTCTCTTTTTCAGATATGCTTCCTATTATACTATTTTATGCTTTACATACTCAATACATATGTTATAGTGGACCCCTTTCTTTGGAGGGCTATGTTTCATGCCCACAGGTACAGATACAGGTTTTGGGAGACCGTCAGCTTAGGATTCTACTCAGCTCAGCTGAAAGAGGCTCCATTGTATTGGAGCCTAGTTTTTGGTACTGACCGCTAATGTATATAATTGTTTCTGTTTACTCAGGGGTACGATAGGGGCCCTATCTTCCCATTTGTTACCGTTAATATTTTTAGAGGTCTGTAGACATATATATATGGGTTGTGTATATCAATTAGGTTCAGCTAGGTCTACATGATATATGGTATATATTATTATGTTATAGCAGCATTGTTGGCTTGCGTTCCCTTTCATAATATGATACAAATGAAAGAGGCTACAGGTTTATGAAAATGTTATAACCCATTAGGGTTCTGATGCATGGTATTATGTTGTCTATAGTTTGACCTTACATAGCTGATAAATAGGTATACAGGGGTCCAGGTCGGACCCAGTTGCGGCCTACGTGGTTGGGTCATCACAACAAACTAAGTCCAACAGTTTGGTTAGCCTTACATACTTGGAATAATAATGTTCTTAGTGAAACTTGGAGAACTCAATGAATAAGCTTAAACTCTATCTTTTTTCCTCTCCAAAACTTGGTCTAAGTCTTCGAAGTGTTAATACGGGGAAAAGGGAAGTAGGGTGTTGATAAGAGACTTAACTTAGTCCCAAATTGGCAAGGTTTTAACAGAGAAAGAGTTGGAAAAGGTAGAATCACCCCTTATTAAAAAGTTTTATGGCCATCTACGGGTACCTCTTATGGTCTATAGGAGTTTCTATGGGTCGTAGGAGCCCTTTCAAAGAAAATAGGTGCACCAAATTGAGCTAACTAGAACTTGTAAGGCTTAGGTCTATGGGTTATATACCCTATTCATGAAAGGTTGCTACACATTAAAGTAGCTACTTAAATTCCAAGGTTGGGTCTATGAGTCTCTTCTATGGGTTCTAGACCGACTAGGTCTTAGGATCTCCCCTACCAAAATTACCTACAATCTGAGGGAATTTCTACGTGTCGTAAAAGCCATCTGTAAAAGATTGATATTAAAATTTCACTAACTCTTGAAATGGACCACGAGTCCCATGTATATCCTGTATATCCTTGTACGGTCCGTATGTTCCACTCCTGCCTCACAGTTTAAAGGACTTTTTCTCACATTCCCTTGGGCTTTTCTAGAGTAATCTAAGTTAGAATATTTTAGGATTTTACATTACACAACTCAAACCCAGTAAACTATGTAGTAAGCATAAGATAGGATCTTACCATTGGTTTGCACGACTCCTCACTTCAATTCTTGATAAGGACTTTTATATAGATCAATGAGTTTAGTTTGCACCCTTTATTCTGGCAAGGTAATTGATGGCTCTAGCAACATGCGTATTACGTTGTATCATCATAAGGTTTATAGTGATAGTTGTTGGTTAGAGAAACTATCCAAAAAAGAAAAGTACTACTTTTATTTTTAACTACATTTATTGTGTTACTTTTGTAAAGAATTGATATCTCCTTATAACTTGCATTTTACATTCACTTTCAGTTGATTTACTTTTTAGCATTTCTTTCATGAGCATTCATTTAAGTTATATATCCATTGAGCTATTTTATATACCATACATTCCATGTACTAATGTCTTTTGATGCTGCATAAATTTTATGATGCACATACAGGTTTTAGAGATCATCAACATGTGCTTCATTGAGGATTACATTTCTCCATCTTTTGGTGAGACCTCCTTGATTTCATAGGAACTCCATTTTAGATTGTCTATTTCATAACTAGTAGTTCTTTTGAAGTAGTTGTGGGCCTGTCCCTATACCTATCTGCAATTATTTAGAGTCTTCATATATAAAGTAGAGAGATTCAGTTTAGTATTCTAGTATTATATTTCAAACATTGATTTTACATATAATACGAGTATTTTCAGATAGATTTATGGGATTTCTTATTTGTATTTAAAATGTGTCAATCCTTTTAAAGTTATAGTTATCAAGTTAAGTCTACAACCTAGTAGTCAGCCAAGTCAAGGGTCCACTTGTGACCAGCAATGGTTTACGAGTGCCAGCCGCCCCTAGGGCGTAGAATCTAGGTGTGAAAAACTTTCCATTTAAAAAAGGTTCAATAATCATAGGATATCTATGAAGCCGTATTTGGTAGATTCCTTCTTATCGGTGTGAAGTGATTCACATCTATGATAAGGATACTATGGGATATTAGGAAGTATCACTATTCTTTCACACTCTAAATTCGTGTGTTATAGTAACTGTTTAATAGTACCCTCAAAGTTATGTGTTTACACATTTTTAGATCATGCCTCCAAAGCATACCGTTAGTCAAAGAAATGTCTCAAGCACTAAGATTCCTCCAAGGACCATGCCTCCACCTTTTAAAATGCAGACAATGAATGAAGCTTGTTTGTCTAACCAAGCTTATAATGTTGGAACTCAGGAGGTTCCACCGACACCTTCTCCACAACCTTCCCTCACTTCTGAGGCAGAGTTTAGAGGAGCTATTTCTATGCACACCCAATTGATAGTTGCTTAGTCTGGTCGCCAGGGCTCTCCGATCACTAGCTCCAGTCCCCAAGAGTCTTTACCTACTACAAGGATCAACGATTTCCTGAGAATGAATCCACCAATGTTAACCATGTCCAAGGTAGAAGAGGATTACATAATTTTATTGATGAGATATGGATAATTCTTAAGGCTATACATGTCATTAAGATTGAGGTAGCTAACTTACTTTCTAGTAGCTCGAGGATATGGATATTATTTGGTATCATTAGTGGGAGAAGAGTCATGGTAATGATATTTAACCTTATGTATGGGATGAGTTTGAAGGTGCATTCTTAAACCATTTCTTCCTACAGAACTTAGGGAGGTGAAGGTGGAAGAGTTTGTAAATCTAAAGTATGAGGGGTTAACCATGAAGGAATACACTCTTAAGTTCATTCATTTGTCTAGGTATGCTCCATAGATGGTCCCAGATGTTAGGTCCAAGATAAATATGTTTGTCTCTACTTTAGGCAATAATAAGAAAAAGGAGTGCAAGACCACTTTGCTAATTTTTAACATGGACATCTGTAGACTTATGGTGTATGCATAACAGGTTGAGAAGGACAAAAATAAAGACAGGGAGAAGCATCAAAACAAGAAAGTAAGGTTGGAAGGACATGAAACTAACAACCAGAAGAATGGTAGTGGTAATCCATCATTTTTTCAGAAAAGGACTTCTGGCTATGCACCATCATCAGCAAGTGCACCGATGCCAAATAACAGGAATGATCAGATGTTGTAGAGTAACTAAAATTTTAGAGTTTAGGGTTCTTAATCACAACGAAGTATGGTCAAAGGTTTTTCATGAAATCCACCTTGTAGTAAGTATTGTGACTCCATCTAAGGGAATGTTGTGATAGAACTAGTGGTTGATACAAATGTGGTCATATGGGTCACTATATGAGAGAGTGACTAACAAAAAAGAAAGGTAATAGGGGAAAATAAGGTCCAGTCTTCAGCAGTTGCACCATCAGATGGAGTTTCCCAAAGAGGTACTGCTTCAGGGATAAGCGGAGGTTAAACCTGACTGTATGCCATAGCTAGTCGCCAAGATTAGGAAACCTCTCCATATGTTGTCATGATATGCTTAAAATATTTTATCTTGATGTTTATGCATTACTTGATCTAGGTGCTAATTTGTCCTTTATGACTCTTTATATAGTCATAAAATTTATGGTCCACCCGAAACAACTTCTAGAGCCCTTTAGTGTTTCTACTATTTTTGGTGAGTCCATTCTTGCTAAGAGAGTCTATAGAAATTGGAAAGTTTCCATCTATCAGTAAGACACCACAACCGACATTGTTGATTTGTATATAGTATATTCCGATTTCATTCTAGGTATGAACTACTTAATGCTTGTTATACCTCGGTCGATTGTAGAATTTGAATTGTTAAATTCTAATTTTCAAATGAGCTAGTTATTGAGTGTAAGGGTAGTCTGGAGTGCCTAAGAGTTATTTCATTTTATACCTTACGGCCAGAAAGTTAGTTTCCAATGGCTACACCTACCACATTATACAAGTTAGAGAAAATAATGTGGACACATCAGTCCTTTATCCAGTTCTAGTCGTGAATGAGTTTCTAGATTTCTTTACCAATGATCTACCAAGATTCCCTCGCAATAAGAAGATAGACTTTGGGATAGATGTCCTTCCCGATATTCATCCTATCTCTAATTTGCCAGATATAGTGGCCTTAGCTGAGTTGAAAAAGTTAAAAGAAAAGTTAAAATATCATCTTGATAAGGGATTCATTAGGTCGGGTGTGTCACTTGGGGGTGATCCTATCCCATTTGTGTGAAAGAAATATGGTTCCTTTAGAATATGTATTGACTACCATTACTTAAACATCTTCACCATAAAGAATAAGTACCTTTTTCCCATAATTAATGACGTATTCGATCAATGTCAGGGTGCCACTTGTTTCTCTAAAATAAACCTCAAATCAGAAAATCATTAGTTGAAGGTAAGAGAAAGTGACATCTCAAATACAGCCTTCAAAACTCATTATGAGTTTCTTGTTATGTCATTTCATTTGACGAACTCTTTTGCAACATTCATGGATCTCATGAACATAGTGTTTAAGCAGTACCTAGATACGTTTGTTGTCGTGTTCATCGATGACATTCTAATCTTTTAACCATCTAAGAATTTTTTTTCAGACTCTCAAGTATAGGGAGTTGTATGTTAAATTTTCTTAGCCCATATTATTTCTATTGAAGGTATCCGGGTGAATTCACAAAAGATTGAAGCAGTAAAGAATTAGCCCCGAACCATATTTTCAACAAAAATAAAGAGTTTCTTGGGTTTGGTCAGTTTCTACAGAAGGTTTGTAGAGGTATTCTCATTAATATCATCTCTATTGACTAAGTTTACTTAGACGAAGACTAAACATCAATGGTCTGAAACTTGTGAGAAGAGCTTCCAGGAATTAAAAACTAGATTGACCATTGTACTTAGTGGTTCTGATGTTGAAAGGTCAAGATATAGCTTATGCATTCAGACAGCTTGAAATTTAAGAGAGGAATTACCCGACTCATTATCTTAAGTTGGCAGCGGTGGTATTTACTTTGAAGATATGGTGTCACTATCCCTATAGCATGCATGCGGATGTGTTCACCAACCACAAGAGTCTTTAGTATGTATGTAGTCAAAAAGAGTTAAATGTGATGTAAAAGAGATGGCATGAGTTGTGTCAAGACGTGAACTAGAGCCAAGCCGCGACAAAACAATTGGGATGTGAGGGACCCCAACCAAGCCATCTTAGCATACATTGCATTCCTAAGGTAATGAAATATTAAATATTAAGCAGAAGTAACAACTTAAGGGAATGGGATTAAGGGATAGAATCAATGTCCAAATAGAATTAATATCCAAATAGCAAGACTCACCAACTATTGATATCAAAAAACTTTAGCCATGAATAGTATGGCTTAAAATCATTTGACAACATACGAAACTCATGGTCAATGAATATCATAAAAATTTCATCATAAAACTCATACCTTGACATTTAACTTATGTGGGATAAGACTTTTAATTGATATCTAAGACTATGTGAGATATAACATGGAATCTGATGGAAACCTCATCGAGAAGCGGGAGGCTACCTTGCCAGGGTATACTCTTTCATGGTAATCAACTCAACTTTGCTATATGTGGATCAACTAGCTAGGCCATGAAGGCAATCCTATATAGGCAACGTAGTTTGGGACTTTAGATTGCTACTAGGATTCCCTTGGATAACTAACTGCATTATCGAACCGAACCCCACCTAGAATACCTCTCGGTGCTTAGTGAATATCCCAACGGAAAATCAAAAAGACATGATCATAATGTAATAAGGAAAGATAGTAACTACCTATCAATCCATTTTTAAAAAACATATTTAGGAGTAGCTCATTAACTTTAGTGATTCATAAGAATCCATAACTACAGTGATAATTGTACTTATCACCATATTTGACATGATTGTGTGAGAATTGGACTTATCACACCATAATAGATTCTTTGATCATAACTTTGATCATTTTCATACTTCATTATTTAAAATAATAGTCTCAACATTAAATAATAGAACTTTCATTAAAAATTATTAAACTCATAGTCAACTCATGAAAATCATCCTTAATTTCATAATCATAACTTGAAAATAGCTTTATGCATAGGCATCCATAATTTAATTTAAAATCATGCAATTCATATGAATTTCTTATAATGATCATCGATAACCTATAAAAATAATGTTTAATTCATCCCAATTCAATTCATCAAAACTAGGGTCCATAAAGCAATTGAATTTGAAGAAACCTTGAGGAAACTTTGGGACTCCAAGGGTGAAAGGAACCCACGGATCAATCCTCAAATACCTTGAGTGATTTCACTTAGAATTGAAGAAGAAATCTGAAAACCCTAGCTTGAGCTTGAAGAGAAAACCTTAATATAATTGAGTTCCTTGCCTAAGAGATTTTTAGGAAAATGATTTAGAATGAGAGAAATTTCAAAGGATTGGGTAGATATAGGGTTGAACGTAACCTTAATTGTGTCTAGGTTCATTGAACCAAACTTGAGAAATAACATAATTGTCCTTCATTAAATTCGCAACTTGACCCTACACATCCATTTTAACGAGTCGTAGATGAAATGATGAGTCATCAAGATGACTTTTCTTGAAGGTCTGAGAAAAGGGCCTGATTTTTAAGTCCTTGAAGTTTTCAAATGAGTCATTTTTAAAACCCGTCAACTTTTCTATGAGTCGTAGACTTGCTCCATCCTGCAGGTCCCAAAACCTGCAATGTGAATGCCTTTGAAGTTTGATTATGAGGTATTCTTATGACCTTTCAACAGGACGATGACTTATCTTATTGAGTTGCAGAACATTTCCTGAGGTTTGGTACTTAACAAATATAAAGGCTCTCTACACGACTCATTTCTACGAGTCATAGAAACCTCTAAGGATCATAGAGTGGGCGGTAAACTTGGATCTAGTCAACAATTTGGGAATTTTCTCCTTGGTTCCAACATTCTGACTTCCTGGGTCTTACAAGTTACTCAAGGACTATGGTAAGAGCATTCTCTACAACCCAGGTAAAACTAATGTTATTATTACTGCTTGTAGCATGTTATCCATAGAGAGTAATTCTCATATGGAGGAACAAAAGAAGGAGTTGGCTCAGAAAGTACATAGACTTGCCTGTTTGGGAGTTCACCTTGAGGACTCAAATGAAGGTGGTTTTATTGTTAAGAATAAGTTTAAATCATCACAAATGGTAGAAGTAAAAGAGAAGCAAGACCAAGACCCCATCCTACTGCAGTTGAAAGAAGATGGTCATAAAAAGAAGGCGATGGTGTTGCCACAAGGGGGATGGTGTTCTTAGATATCAAAGTAGATTGTGTGTTCCAAGTGTTGATGAATTGTAAGAAAGAATAATGGAAGAAACCCATAGCTCTAGATATTCTATTCATCCAAATTCCACAAAGATGTACCTTAACTTAAGAGAAGTCTACTAGAGGAGCGGTATGAAAAGAGATACTGCAATCTTCAATTTTAAGTGCCTGAATTGTCAATAAGTCAAAGTTGAACATCAAAGTCCATGTGGTATAGCTCAGAATATAGAGCTGCCAGAATGGAAATGGGAGATAATTAATATGGATTTTATTTTAGCCTTAACCTGATCTCGCTAAAAACATGATTCGATTTGGGTTATTGTAGATTGGATGACTAAATCAGCCCACATCTTATCAGATAAGATTATAGATTCAACAAAGGATTATGCTAGTTTGTACATCCGTGAGATAGTCATAATTTATGGATTTCTTATATATACAATCTCAAATATAGGTTCTTAGTTAACCACCTAGTTTTGGAAGTCAATTTAGAAGGTCTAGGTTCAAAAGTGAACCTTAGTACTACATTTCATCCATAGTTTGATTGTAAAGCAGCATGTATGATTCAAACTCTAGAGAATATATTGAGAGATTACATCATTGATTGTAAATTTAATTTAGATAACCACTTGCCTCTTTTAGAGTTTGCGTATAATAATAATTTCTACTCATGTATTCAGATGGCTCCATATGAGGCTCTTTATGGGTGGAGGTGTAGATCACTAATCAGTTGATTTAAAGTTGGTAATGCTTAGTTGATAGGTCTGCCCTTGGTTCATCAAGATATGGAGAAGGTGAAGATTATCGAAGAGAGGTTGAAAACTATGCAAATTCATTAGAAGTCCTACACCGATGTTAGGAGAAGAGACTTATAGTTTGAGGTGAATGATTGGTTGTATTTGAATGTTTCATCCACAAAGAGTTTTATAAGATTTGGAAAGAAGGGAAGCTCAGTCCCTGCTATATTGGTTCCTATAAAATTACAAAGTGGGTTGGTAATGAAGCTTAGGAGTTAGAGCTACCATCAGAGTTAGCAAGTGTTCATCCAGTGTTTGACATTTATATGCCTAGAAAGTTCTTAGGAGGCCCTTCACTTGTTGTTCCTACAAAGCATTGGTCTAAAAGATAGCTTGTATTGTGAAGAGATTCTGGTTCAGATTCTTGTTCATTAGGTTTGCAAGTTGATGACAAAAGAGGTTGCTTCAGTCAAAGTTTTATGGAGAAATGAATTTGTTGAAGAGGCTACATGAGAATCTGAAGAGGATATGAAAGCTAAATACCCTCTCCTATTTTTTCCTCCTAGTGTTGATGTAGGAAGTATTACCTCTTTCCCCATTCCAGATTTAATATTTATTCGAGTGTTTGAGTGTTTCAATTCTTGTATTGCATTTGTGCCTTGTGTAAACTGTTAGCTTGGTCATCATTCGAGGACTAATGATCCCAAGAGAGAGATATTTTAACACCCCAAAATATTCTAACTTAGATCATTCAAAATCCTCGAGAAAAGTTAAGACTTTTGCACAAGTTGACTTTCCATGGATCCTACCTATGGCCTATATAATCTCCCACTGACCATAGTAGGTATCGTGGAATCCAACCTTGGCCATTTTTCCTAGAGGTCCAGTGTACAGACCATGTCTACAGATTGTAGAATCTCCTACTGATAGTAGACCTAATCCATAGGACCAAGTCATAAACCCAGAACCCTTACGTATGTGGTAAGTCATTTAGACGAATCGTAGGTAGGTCTATAGGCCATAGGTCATTCCATATTTCGAGCCCTAAGACGTATTCCTGAAAATACTCTTACGACCTAAATAAGAGTGCATGACCTAAATAAGGGACCCATAGAACCAACCCTATTTAATTATAGTAACTCGAGTAGCTCAACCTAACTTCTACGAGAGGGATCCTATAGCCTGTAGAATCTTCTACAGAATGTATTAGGTAACTATGGATGACTTTGTCAGTTTTTCAAACAAGGCTATATTCATCCCTTCCCCATATTTCAAGTAAAAACCTTAACATTTTGGGAAAAAATCAATCCCTTATCAGTAACTTATGACCCTTTACTCTCATAATCACTTCTAAGAATTAGAGCAACGATTCAAAAGGAGAAAAAGCTAGGATTCAAGTGTCTTCTTCGAGTTCTTCAAGTTTCAGCAAGAACATCGTTCTTCCATCTGTGTAAGGCTACTCAGAGTATTGGAATAAGTTTTTTCTCACGCCCTACATCTAAATTCAGTCAGCAAAAAGTTAATCTAGGGTACTAACCCATGTTTTTTGAGTTCTTGAATTGAGATTAAATTCATTCTATTGAACATTGAGTAGCATTACTAAGTATATGTTCCCCTATATAAAATTCTAATTTTCTTGGATTATAGTTCATGATTATTCCTCACATGAACCCTACACTAGTCGAGAAGTGAAATTCATTGCATGGCTTTAAAATATGCATAAGCTTGGAGGTTGAGTAAACTAAAGCATTTTTGCAATACTTTATTTTGAGAATTAGTTTGAGAAACATGAGTTATATTTAAATGCATTTGTTTAAATTAAGAAAGTGTGTTTATTTTAAAAGAGCAGTATGGGAAAAAGTTGAGATGAGACAGACTGAGTTTAAGTTCAGTGAGTCTTAAAACAAAGTATTTTGAGAATTTTACTCACATTAATATGTGTGCATTAATGCAAAATTTTGGAAGTTGTATTGATCTCCAATTTAGTAAGATTTTAGACAACTCAAACCTTATAAACTATGTAGCCAGCGTAGGATAGGAACATACACTTGGTTTGATCAACTCCTCACTTCAGTCCTTGTTAAGGACTTTTATGTGGATTCATGAATGGAAATTTGCATCCCTCATCCTGGCAAGGTAACTACATCTCTTCCAATGTGCGCAGTAGGTTGTATCATGATGAGCTCATAGTGAAAGTTGTCGGTTAGAGAAACTCCCTAAAACAAAAGTATAAAAAATTATTTTGAGTTGTATTTTTTGTCTTACTTTTGGAAAGAATTGATATGTCTTTATAACTTTCATGTTTTACATTCATGTTCAGTTGAGTTACTTTTCAGCATTTCTTTCATACGCATTCAATTCAGTTATTTATCCATTCAGCTATTTTACATACAATTTATTCCATGTACTAAAGTCTTTGGATGCTGCATCATTTTTATTATACAGATACATGTGTTAGATATCATCAATAGTCTCCTCATTAATGATCACATTTCTCCAAATTTTAGTAAGACCTCTTTGCTTTCGAAGGAACTCCTTTTCAGTTTATAAATTTCATTACTAGTAGTTATTTTGGGGTAGGCATGAGCCTGTCCTAGTTCCTACATACAGTTATTTAGAGATTTGATAGAAAGAGTAGAGAAAGTATGTTTAGTATTTCAGTAGTATATTTTAAACATTGATTTTACACATAATCTGGCTATTTTAATATAAATTTATGACATTTCTTCTTCATATTTAAAATGCATCACTGCTTTTGAAGTTATCTCTATCAAGTTAATTCTTCTACTTAGTAGTCAGCTAGGCAAAGGGTTCACTTACGACCAACAATGGTTTTCTAGTACGCATCACTTTTAGGGTGTAGACTCGCGGTGCAACAAGAAAACAAAGACCCTTGGAGAGAAAGTGTTACACCCCATACTTTTGTACCTTGGAAGTTTCTTAAGCTTCTTAAGCTTCTTAAGTATCTTGAAAAGTTCGTAAGTTTTTGGAAGGATTCTTAAGTTTATTAAAGCTTCTAAAGCATCTTAGAAGTTACCATGGGAGCTGGATAGTCCATAACCCTATCAAACAACTCTAAGGAAGGAAGAATGTGACACCTAATGATAGGGAAGATTGGAAATAGCGTTGTAAGAATCTGAAAGAGGTTGGAGACCAAATAATGAGTCGTAGGAATCAAATTACTTATGTAAGATACCAACTTGGAAATCTTACATACTTAATCTACTTGAGTACATACCAAGCTTATGTAGCAAGGATTACATGGGTTCGTAAAGTAAGACGAGATTACAAACCCAAGAGGAGGAACAGAGAGCGACACATGGAAGTAAGAGAGAGTGCCACATGGAAGAAAGGGAGAGTGTCATGTGGAAACTTCTAGAGCAAGGGGGTGGACCCCCACCTGCCACATGGCAGCCTATGGTAGGACGAAGGGATGTGTTGGTCCAATGAAAGCTTGCACGTGTCACCACTTAGGGGTTGACACATGTCACCCCCATAAAGTATCCTATATATATATGTTATGAATCATTATTATCTACAAGAAATTCATTTATCTTCCTAGTTCAAGAGACTTCTAGAGAAAGAAAGAAGAGAAGAAAAATTTAGAACTATATAGAGACTAGGTTCGGCCAAGGAGAAACAAATGTAAGCCTCTGATTTTGTTCTATGAATTAATTATTTATGACATACAAAAATTTTATGAAGATGTTATTAATTTAAATATATGGTTTGTAGCAGCACCAAAACTTTAGCAAGCAGCCACAAAGTTTTAGTTGCGCTAAAGAAACTTCCGAGGCAAGTTTTGGCGAGTTTCGGGAAAGGTAAGGTTTTCCCTTTAAAATTGGAGTTGATGATGATGTTATAAGGTATATTAAATGTCTTAAATAATGTTTGAAGTGGAAAAATAGCATAAGGATGCTTGACGTTAGAAATAAACTAAATTGAAGTCGTCATACCTAAATTGAAGTCGCGTAGGGTGTTGTGATTATGGGACGCGGTTGTAGCTGGTGTGGTGGTGTGTTTCAGGGCTGTGAAGGGTTATAAAAAGGGTGTGGGTGCTTCTGGTTTTATCCACATGACCCCCTGTTTAGTATGATTAAAGGTATTAAGAAATAAAGGTTAAAAATTCTATTTTGGTATCGTCGTTTTGAGCTAGTTGTTTGGAGTTGTATTAGGTAATGTTGAAGTGATTTATTATATATATGCTGCTGGTTGTTGTTTTTGGTATGGTTTTTGACATTTTGGCTAAGTGAAATCTCGGGGATGTTGAAGTTATAGGGGAGATGCTGCCCGATTTTCGATAACTTTGGAACTAGTAACAAACTAGTCGATGGAATTGGATAAGGAAATGATTCCTATAGGTACTTGGTTGTAGAGTTTGAAATCAGAAAGCAAAAGGTCATTAACCTCAATATTACTCTCACGTTATTAGGTCAAGAAGGTAACGAGGCAAGGTGGATAACATTTAATCCACAAAAGGTATGTGAAGCTTACCCTTTCTTTTCTTTTGGCATGTCTTAGCCTTAAGTTATATATATGTGAAATTTGAGAGTCATTGCATTCATAAAACATTGAGTAGGAGTCAAGACCCTTTTTCACTTCTGGATGTTAGAACTCTTGCAATAAGTGGAGTCCTCACCGTTCAAGTCTTCTGTAGGATGATAAGTAGTACATATAAGGCTTGCCTATTTCTCTCTTTGAAAGGGGCTTAAGGTAAGGGAAATGATGTCTGATATGAGTTTAGAGATAATTCCATTTAGAGGTTCCGAACGTAATTCATGACTCGTAGTCACCTCTGAATACTAAGGGTCCTAAAGTAGTTAGATTACTACTCCCGAGCCACCTATATGTTGAATAGTAAGTGGAAATATAAGCTCCTATTCTGAAAGTCTCTTAGAGGAGAAATGTCTCTGATTGGATAAGTTGTACCCCTGATTGCATAAGCTATATGTCAGATTGCATAAATTGTGTCTTTGATTGCATAAACTGTGTGTCATTATCTTGGAACACACTTGTGGTTCCTGAGGCCCTAATTGATGAAATCCCTATTAACGTCTAAAGGGTACCTCAGAAAATTACTTTTCTGGTCTTCAAGTGATGGTTCACTTGACTGTTTCATTGAGTCTCAGGAGATGACCTAGTTGCATATGGTTTCTCACTACTCTACTCGTGCATACGGTAACCCTTCTTTCACTAAGTCCCACGATAGGCTGGGGAACTTTATCATGCGCAACTTTATTACTCCTTTACCGAGTCTTGGGACGGCTATGTATATGTATTTATGAAGTATACGATGATAAAATACCGTATACGATAAAGTTGAAGCATATTATGATGCCGTATGTGATAAAGTTATTCACCGAGTTCCAGTCCATATATATATATATATATATATATATATATATATATATATATGATGATGATGATATGGTAAAAATATGGATAGATAAGTACGTTCCTCGGCATGGTTTTAAATTATGGATCGGGCCGAACGTTCCTCGGTATATTTTACTATGTGATAATGGCACTAAGTCCTATAAAAGGGCCAGGTGCGGTACGTTATGTACACTACTCTTTAACCTAGTCCCTCACTCAAGGGTCGGATACGTACGTAGGCATGCATATGAAAATATAGGGATACACTTGTGACCCCAAGCCCCATAGTGGACCGGATGTACTATGATGACATATACGATAAGATTATACTATATACGATGATATGATGCCGTATACGATGACCTGATGAAATAATATACATGATGAGAGGGGATGATGATATGATGAAATAGTTATGATACCGGGTTCCTTAGCGAGCCGGGCACAACATATGATGATATATATGACTACGTGTCCTAAGGTGCAGGTACATTAATTTGTTAATTGTTACACTTGTCCCCTGCATCTTTGTTTCAGTTATGGTCTCAGCTATTATATGTTATGTTTTACATACTCCGTACATATATCATACTGAACTCCCTTTCTTCGGGGGAGGGGGGTGCATTTCATGCCCACATGTATAGATACTTACTTTGGAGATTCGCCAGCTTAAGACTCCCACTCAGCTATGTCGAAAGTGCTCCACTATTCCGGAGCCTAGCTTTTGGTGTTGATCGTATAATATACATAGTTGGTACGGTAGAGGCCCTGTCTTACCATATGTCACTGTTAATATTCTTAGAGGTCTGTAGACATCCGTAGGTGGGTTGTTTTTGAGTTTTATTTAGTTGTTCCTATATGGCATATTATCATTGTTATTATGTTAAGCAGCCTTGTCGGCTGTTGCATGACATGGTGCAAATGAAAGAAGCTATATGCAAACGAATTTGCTACCACCCTCTGGATTCTTGTTTATAGTTCTTATAGTTGAGATTTATATATACGGGGGTCCAGGTCGGACCCCTGTCACAGCCTATAGAGTTGGGTCATGACAGAAGTGGTATCAGAGTGGTCCTTCCTCGGAATGTCTATAGACCATGTCTAGTAGATTCTTGTTAATCGGTGTGTTGTGTGCCACATCTATAAATAGGAGGCTACAGGTTATTTAGGATGTCACTTTTCTTTCATATCGAAGATCGTGTGATAGAGCCTTGACATAAGACATGAAATTCCTTTTTCTAACCTTTGGTTTCAGCTGAAAAACGACATCGACAGAAGAAAATAATGGATGATATTAGAAGCTACCCAGTATAAAGGTAAGTAATGGTATGAAGAAGGCATGTTGGATAAGGTAAGAAGATTGAAATATGATTGAAATGTAAAGTGGAAGATTCATGTGAAAAGTAGAAAGAAAAGTGTAACGGGTGCAGTTCGAGTTGGACATATGAGGTAAGTCAATTATTTTATACTATTGTTGATGTTGGGCACCCTATGTGGCAGTGATATGAATATATATATATATATATATGTTGTCCCTCTGAGGCATTGTTGGTATTTCCTCAGTGCAGGTTTCAGATATTAAGGAATATAAAGGAAACTCTGCCGAATTTTTTTTTTAAATAAAAAGAGAATGCGATATAAGGTTGTAGTATATCTTGAGAGATTGTATCCACAGTAACGATAAGATTTGACTAATCTAGGAGTACAACTGACGTTGGGAAATAAGTAAATTGTGGTATGGGTGGTAATTAGAAGGCCGATACTTATATGGTGAGAAGAATGGTGATGGATATGAACGTCTTAAGACTGCCTATGAGGTATTAAGGATGAGAATGAAGAGGAAAGATAAGGGGGTTAAGTACGCTTGTTCCACCAGGTGGAATTAGTCTAGAGTAAGGATCGTGAATAAAGGTTAAGAAATATTACCATCCAGGATTGACCATGAGCAGAATATAGTGTGAATATAATGAGGATCATCATGGAAGTACGTGGGGCCTAGTAACGAAGTAACTAAAGAATATAAGTGTGAGTAAGATTAGGAGTCATCATCAAGTACATGATAAGGATGAAAGAGCATGAAGCAGAAAGGGGTATTGTATATATGTACCTCCACTGTGGAAAATAGTAAGACCCCTCAAGGATGAGGGAGGTATCTCTGTAAGACAATTGATGCGTTGCGAATCCATTAAGAGGAACAAGTGGTATTCACTGGGATGAAGATAGTGTTATAGCAAAGCTAGAAACACGTGTCATCAAAGTATAAGTTCCACAGAATGGAGAATCGGACACAATTATAAGCACTAGTGACGTACTAATTGGGATGAAGGAAATGCGGCTTCGACTAAGCTACTACATTAGTTATATGACTCGAGTACCAATACTTAGACTAGATTGTGTACTATTTATTGAGAATACTAAGCACCCCATGGTTGTATTAAGGATTATTATAGGGGCAACCTAAAGTATAGATGAGTTAATAGAAGGTGTAGACATGGTGTAGTATGTCAAATGTGTTGTAATGCGTATGAACAGTTGAAAATAAATAGAGGATGACATGGGTATGTCCTAAAGGGGGGAAGTGGACGTTAGAAATACACGCGTGAGATGAAATCAACTGACACTATCACATGTTGATATGAATGCTTAAATTTCAAGTAAGATCCCATACTAGCACAAGTTAAAAGGAGCTCAAGGCCAACAATAAACACATAGGAGCCACGGTATCTGAGTCTGTGCGAAGAATCATTAGTAGAAACCTAAGGGATGGGTGCCTACCACAAGGGGTGAATACGATAAGAGAGAAGGACTGAGCAAACTAAGGACCATGAAAAGGATAGTAGGGCCGTGTTTGGGTAAAGATTAAGATATGGTAACAACATCATTGGCGGCTGATATAGTGACATACAAGTAGCAAGCTGAAAGAATAGACTTACGGTAGGAAATGAGAAGACCAAAGAGTACGTAAAGGAAAAAAAAAGAAGTAGGACAAAATAGCATTGGCGCGAGCAAGTTCTAGTGTGAAGTCGATATGTAAAGTAAGATAGGCCAGGAAATGAAAAGATTATGTCTATCTTATACATATTGTATCAGAATGGTTATTCAACCTATGGATATATATATGTTGAGTATAGGGTCAAGTGAGAAGTACACGAGAAAAGGAGCTAGGATGTTTTTGATACGTTACAGAGAGATGTCAAGATGAGTTAGACCAAACTACCAAGATAGGGTGAGTACTAAGGGAAAAATAGGACCCAGCCGTGGTTGAACCAATGATCTATCCCGAAGTCGAGTGTAAGATAGGGGCAGAGAGGGTAAGGCGAAGCATGAAGACTAGCGAGAAGACGCTAAGGTAAATCTTGGGCTAGGTTCAGTGCCTTCGCACATTATTGCAAGGATTATAATGTAACGTGATATGAGGACATCCCAGGGAGGTCACCCATCCTACTCTAGCCCAAGAATGCTTAACTTCAAAATTTTGGTAGGATCTGATACGTTAGTAATGCTATGATCGCACGAGATGGAAGAATCCAAACTAGAAGAGAAGCAACGACACGAGATTATGTACCTAGAGTGTTATAAGTTATGTTACGTGAATTATAAAAGGGCTTAAGCAAAGCAAGAAAGATTAGATAATTACTAAAAGATGGCGGACTTGTATACCACAGTTCTTCAACATAACACCAGTTAATGATAGGCAAACCACGAAACGGTTATACATGTCATTATGTGAGGGGACTTCAGCACAACTTGGTAGACGACTCTGATGGGAAAAAAGCAAAACCCAAAAAGGCGAGGGTACCATTTGATGTCATCTAAAGAAGGAAAGAAGTAATATAAGAGGTCAAAGATTACACAACAAGACCTTGGCTAAAAGACTCACTTTGTACTCCATGGATAGATAATTCTATATTGAATGTTATCAGCAGATTAACAAGATAAGCCCATATTCCTCCAATCAAAGACTACCATCTCAGTCGAGATAGTGTGAAATTATAGGTCAAAAGGGTGGTAGGACCTTACGGAGTTCCCATAGATATTGTCCTAGAATAAGGAGCCCAAGTTACAGTTAACTACCGAAGATGAGTTTACGAAGAGATTGGGAAAAAATACAGGTCTTCGTACACCATTTTACTTTCAAACTAATAGACAGACTAAGCTTACCAGATAAACATTAGACGATATGTTGCGGGCCTATACAGTTGAATCCAAAGGTAGCTCAGACAATTGCCTACCACCTGTCAAAAGTACTTACGATATTAACTATCATTCTAGTATCTAGATGGCCCCATACGAGACTTGGTATAGCGGACAATGTAGGTTGCCAATTGATTGGTTTTATGGTAGTAAAACATGACTAATACACCCAGATATGGTTCAATAAGTGGTATAGAAGGTGAAGCTTATTCGGGAGAGATTATTAGCACCTCTGAGTCGACAGAAGTCATGCGCGGATAATCGACGTCGATCTTTAGAGTTTCAAGTTATAATTAAGCACTCTCAAAAGTGTCATCCATAGAGAAAGTGATGAGAGCTAGCAAGAAAGAGGACCTTAGTCCAAGATGAATTAGCTCTTATTAGACCCTCCACCGAATAGGAAAGATTGCCTGCGCGTTAGACTTTTCGGCGGATCCAAAAGAAGTACATCCAGTCTTTCAAGGATCGATGCTTTGCAAGTGTGTTGGTGATCCTTCCCTAGTATATTCCGCAGAGGATATCCAGGTCACATAGGAGTTATCCTACGAGAATCAACCGGTCCCCATTCTGGATCGGCGGAGTAGGGGGTGGTGAATTAAGGACGTAGCTTCCATCAAGGTTTCATGGCGAAATAAGAGTCACGAAGAAATGACCTGGGGAGCTTAAAGGGAAATGAAGCACAAGTGTCCATACCTATTCTCTACATCTACATGTAATCCCAACCTTTGGAACTCTGATATTGATTGCTCGGTGAAAGTATGTCTTATTGCGATGGAACAAAGAAACTCTCTATATAGTCGGTATAAGATCTTGAGGAGGGTTTTGATTCACATTTGAGGATGAATGTTCTAAAGAGTGCCACGTGGAAGCAAGGGAGAGTACCATGTGGCAGCAGCTGGAGCAAGGGGGTAGACCCCCACCTTCCACATGGCAGCCTATGGTAGGTGTTCGTCCAATAAGGGCTTGACACGTGTCACCAATTAGGGGTTGACACATGTCACCCCTAAAGTAGCCTCTATATATATATATATGTTATGACTCATTCTTATCTACAAGAAAGTCATTTATCTTCTTAGTTCAAGAGACTTCTAGAGAAAGAAAGAAGAGAAGAAAAATCTAGGACTAGAGAGAGAGTAGGTTCGGCCAAGGAGAAACAAAGGTAAGCGTCCTGTTATACCCCGTACTTTGGTACCTTGGAATGCTTCTTAAGTTTTTAGGAAGGATCTTAAGTTTCTTAGATGTTGTCATGTGAGTCGGATAATCTACCATCCTATCAAATAACCCTAAGGAAAGGAATATGAGATATCCCATAATAAGGAAGATTAGAAATAGGGTTATAAGAATCCATAAGGAGTTGGAGGCCAAGTAATGAGTCGTAGGACCCGATCTACTTTCGTAAGCTACCAACTTGGACATTTTACATACTAAGCTACTTGAGTACATGTCGAGCTTAAGTAACAAGGATTTTATAGGCTCTTAAAGTAAGACGAGATTATGAATCCATGGAAGAGACGAAAGGAGGCGTAGCACCTAATCAGAAGCAAGCAGGTGATGCACCTACTTAGACTAATTAGGGATGCACCTACTTGGACAAAGTAGGTGACACACCTACATAAAGTGGGTCCTATACTGCCACGTGGCAGCAAATGAGTGGGCGCATGATTGAGGTGGCGCCCTATGGGCTTACTACGTGTCACCCTAGGGGATACCACATTTCACCTCCTAAGGAGGTATATATATGTATGTTATGCTGAAGAATATCTCATTTTCAGCTTCCTTAGCCAAAAAAAAGAGAGAAAAACGTGAGTGAGGAAGAAGGAAGCCACGGCTTGGAGGAAAACAAGGTAAGCCCTCCGATTACATTCTGTGAATTAATTATTTAAGGTATCCTACGGTGTTATAGCGGTGTTTAATACCGTGAAATTTCATTTTGGGGCAGAAAGGAAGAGATAGGAATAGTCCGCTAATTTTTAGCATGCTAAGAGAACTTCCAAGATAAGTTTTAGCAAGATATGGATTAGTTCTCTTCTCCCAAGTTTTGGTAAGGGTTTTGAAATTTTATGAGGGTGTCAATAATGTAAATTTAAGGTTTGGAATATCACCAAGCAGACAACAAACAGCCGCGACATTTCTGCCATGCAAGATGAACTTCCGAGGCGACTTTTTGCAAGTTTTGACCAATTTCGGGTAAGGTGAGGTCTTTCCTTTCAAATTTAAGTTTATGGTGTATTTAGGGAGTGTATTACACACTTTTTATATGGATGGAAGTATAAAAATTCCATATAGGGTCTTGACGTTCAAAACAAACTAAATTGGAGTCGCTATAGTTAAATTGCAGTCAAAGCAAGATGTTGTGCCCGGGTCAGGTTTTGTTATCGTACGTACTTCTCTGTATTGTTTGCCATGCTCTGATGTGAGGAGACAGGTATGACCTATATATGGGTTTTGTGGGTTTATCATGTACCATGTACACAGATGATATGATATGATCTAATATGACCATCTGATATGATATGATCTGTTACAGAGATATTTCCTACTCTGGAGTTATGATGTGTTGTGGTAATAGTGATGGGGCAGCGACCACAATTTTTTCACCAAGTCCCAGAATGGGGCCGGATGTTTTGGAGTAGCACCAAAATGTTAGCAAGAAGCAACGAAGTTTTAGTCGCACTAAAGGAACTTCTTAGGCAAGTTTAGGCGAGTTTGGCGAGTTTCGGGCAAGGTAAGGTTTTACCTTTCAAATTGGAGTTGATGATGATGTTATAAGGTATATTAAATGTCTTAAATAAGGTTTGAAGTGGAAAAATCTCATAAGGATGCTTGACGTTAGAAACAAAGTAAATTGAAGTCGTCATAGCTAAATCGAAGTCGCGTAAGGTGTTGTGATTGTGGGCCGCAGTTGTAGATTGTGTGGTGGTGTATTACAGGGATGAAAAGGGTTCTAAAAAGGTGTGGTTTCTTCTATTTTAGCCACATGACCCTCCGTTTAGTATGGTTAAAGGTTTTATGAAATAAAGGTTAAACACTCTATTTTGGTATTGTAGTTTTGAGTTAGTTGTTTGCTGTTGCATTGGGTAATGTTGAAGCAATTTATTTATAGATATGTTGCTGTTTGTTGTTGTTGGTATGTTTATTGACATTTTGGCCGAGTGAAACTAGTCAAGGGTATTGGATAAGGAAACAATTCCTATGGGTACTTGGTTGTAGAGTTTGAAATCGGAAAGCGAAAGGTCATTAACCTAAGTATTACTCTCATGTTATTAGGTCAAGGAGGTAACGAGGCGAGCTGGATTACAGTTAATCCACAAAAGGTATGTGAAACTTACCCTTTCTTTTCTTTTGGCATATCTTAGACTTAAGTTATATATATATGAAATTTGGGAGTCATTCCATTCATAAAGCATTGAGTAGGATTTAAGACCCTTTTTCACTTTCAGATATTAGAACTCCAGCAATAAGTGGAGTCCTCGCCTTTCAAGTCTTCTGTAGGATGATAAGTAGTACATATAAGGCTTGCCTATTTCTCTGTTTGAAAGGGGCTTAAGGTAAGGGAAATGATATCTGATATGAGTTTATAGATAATTTCATTTAGAGGTTCCATACGTAATTTGTGACTCGTAGTCACTTCTAAATACGAAGGGTCCTAAAGTAGTTAGATTACTACTCCCGAGCCACCTATATGTTGAATAGTAAGTGGATATATAAGCTACTATTCTGAAAGTCTCTAAGAGGATAAATGTCTCTTATTGGATAAGTTGTATCTCTACTTGCATAAGCTATGTGTCTGAGTGCATAAATTGTGTCTTTGATTGTATAAACTCTGTGGCATTATCTTGGTACACGCCGGTTGTTCCTGAATCCCTAATAACATCTAAAGGGTACCTCGGATAATTACTTTCCTAGTCTTCAAGTGACGGTTCACTTGACTATTTCATTGAGTCTCAGGAGCTGACCTAGTTGCATATGGTTTCTCACTACTCTACTCGTGCATACGGTAACCCTTCTTTCATCAAGTCCCACGATGGGATGGGGAACTTTATCGTGCGCAGCTTTATTACTCCTTCACCGTGTCTCAAGCCAGGTATGTATATGTATTTATGAAGTATATGATGATGAAATGCCGTATAAGATGAAGTTGAAGCATATGATGATACTGTATGTGATAAAGTTATTCACCGAGTCCCGAGCTGGATATATATATATATATATATATGACGATATGGTAAAAATGTGGATCGATCAGTACATTCCTCAGCATGGTTTTAAATTATAGATTGGGTTGAACGTTCCTCGGTATATTTTACTATGTGATAATGGCACCGAGTCCCATAAAGAGGCCGGGTGTGGTACGTTATGTAGACTACTCTTTCACAAAGTCCCTCACTAAAGGGCCGGATACTTACGTAGGCATGCATATGAAAATATAGGCATACACTTGGGACCGCAAGCCCTATAGTGGACCAGATGTACTATGATGACATATACGATAAGATTATACCGTATACGATGATATGATGCCGTATTTGATGACTTGATGAAATAATATACATGATGAGAGGGGATGATGTTATGATGAAATAGTTATGATACTGGGTTCCTTAGCGAGCCAGGCACAGCGTATGATGATGTATATGAATACGTGTCCTAAGGTATAGGTATATTAATTTGTTAATTGTTACACTTGTCCCCTGCATCCTTGTTTCAATTATGGTCTCAGCTATGATGTGTTATGCTTTAAATACTCAGTACATATATCATACTGTCCTCTCTTTCTTCGGGGGGGCTGCGTTTCATGCCCGCAGATATAGATACTTACTTTGGAGATTTTCCAGCTTAAGACTCCCACTCAGTTATGTCGGAAGTGCTCCACTATTTCAGAGCCTAGCTTTTGGTGCTTATCGTATAATGTACATAGTTGTTTATTCAGGGGTACGACGGGGGCCTTGTCCCACCATATGTCACTGTTAATATTCTTAGAGGTCTGTAGACATATTTAGGTAGGTTGTTTACGAGTTTGATTCAGTTGTGCCTATATGGCATATTATAAATGTTATCATGTTACGGCAGCCCTGTCAGCCCTTGAATGACATGGTGAAAATGAAAGAGGCTATATGAACACGAATTTGCTATTACCCTCTGGATTCTTCTGTATAGTTCTTATAATTGAGATTTATGTATACGGGGGTCCAGGTTGGACCCTAGTCACAGCCTATAAAGTTGGGTCGTGATACAAAGACCTTGAATACTTTTTATTATTTTAGGAAAAGAGGAGTAATGGAAGAAATTTTAAGGGTTGAGTAGTTATAGCTCATCCAAAGTAGTCTAAAGTGATGTCTCTTAGGTGTTAAATCAATGGAAAAATTCCAAAATATCCTTAGATAAAAGTTGTTGAAGTGACCAATGAAACCCCACCTATGGAGTGTAGGTCCTTACAAAAAATGTACCTCGATCTCATGGAAACCAAGAACAAAAATTGAATAAACTAGAAATCATCCAACGAACCAGGTCTACGAGTCATAGATGGACCTACAGATCGTCAAACATGTATGTCATGTACAACTCTAATAACAACTTTTCTCAGTCTCAAGTATAGGGTAACCTACAGATAGGAGCTCCTTCTATGGTCCATAGGACCTTTTAATTGAACATAACTTGACCTACTAGAATTTTCCAACTTAAGTACCCTCTTTTATGAACCTCATCTACAGACCGTAGGGCCTTACACGATTCATAGATCCAACTCATCGGTTGAACCTCCACTTAGAAAATTTTCCAAATTTTATGACCTCTCCTATGAGGCCTTTCTATAGATCGTAAGTATTTCTATGGCCCATAGGTTGGCTTGTATAGGCTGCACCAACAGTTCTTCTACAATATTTTTCCTTTGTTCTGACTTTCTAACTGCTGGGGTAATATAATATCTCCCATTTGGGAATATTCTTCCTCGAATGAGACTCAAGCTAGTATGAATAGAGTAGAAAAAGAGATCTAACTACCCAATATGAATGGAAAACACATAAAAATGCATAAAATCGATGAGTTATTAACTCTGAGCTAAAATATAACTTTAAAAATTGATTCCATGAATATGCATGCATATCAAAATATGAGAATAACTAAGACACATGAATCTGAAAGTGTAAACATGAGGAACTAATATCCTAATCTAAACTGAAGCGCAAGAAAAGATATGAAGATAACAGGATGTCACGCCCCGAGTTTACACCTTAATATGGCTGGTACTCGAAAATATTTCTTGGGCCCCAAGTGAACCCTTGGTCTGTATCTCTTCTAAACAGAAGACTAAACTCAATAGCAAAAACTAACTATTATGGGTGATATAAAGCATAAAACATTCCTATTAAATAATAGACTGAAAGTACTCAAAATACATGTAAAAGAAAGGATAAAAAATAATCGTTGAAAAACAAATGAATTAACTCGATACTATGTCTAAAAGCCCCAAAGTGCTAAAGGTAGGCACCGAAACAGGCCCATGACTACCTCAAGGGATTAATAAATAAGGAACAGCTGAACTAAAAGAGTTCCTACGAAAGCAAAGAGGTCTCACCAAAAACTGGATGAATATAATCTTCCATAATATTCTTGTTGAGAATCTCCAACACATGTATCTGAATCATAAAATAATACAACATTGAATGACGTTAGTAAATGGAATGTATGGATTATAAAATAGTTTGGAGGAAATAAATTGAACTTAATGCTCATGAACAATTATTGAAAGTAACTCAATTTCATTAAAGAATGCAAGTATGATAAGATGGACAAAGCTTTACAAAAATATAAGATAATAAATATAACTCAAGTTGCTAGAGACATCCATAACCTTTTCAGGATAGGGGGTGCAACTCAACTCATGTATCCATCTAAAAGTTTGTATCAAGGATTGAAGTAGGCAGTCGCTCGAACCAACGTCACGATCCTATCTTACGCTGGCCATATATTTTATGAGATTTGAGCTAACTAAGATCTTACAAAAATTAGAGCTCCTTACTATATTTCTTATTGACCTGCTCAACCTGTTTTTTCATACACCATGATTCTGGAAGTGTCCATATCAGAAAACAATAAGGCATTATTGCACTCCTTTTTCACATGTTTTCCCAAATGGGAGACAAACATCCTTATCTTAGATCTAACATCAGTAATCATCTTTAGAGCATACCTGGATAGTTGAATGAAATTAAAGCTATATTCTTTTACCATCAACCACTTTTGTTTCAGATGCATGAACTATTCAACCTTTTCTTCCCTTATTACTCAGGGAATGTAGTGGTCTAAGAATGCACTCTCAAACTCACCCCAAGTGCCAGGATCAGCATTTTCACCACGTCTCTCCTCCTACCGGTTGTACAAAACATTATCCATATCTATGAGCTAGTAGAAAACAAGTTCAACTCCCTTAATCTTAGTCACATGCATAGCCTTAAGGATCTTCCACATCCCATCGATAAAGCTCTGGAGATCCTCCTAAACCTTCAACTCAGTGAAAACTAGTGGGTTCATACTCAAGAAGTCTCTAATGCTTATAGCAGTTGAAGTCTCTTACGAGTTAGAGATAGTGAGGGGAGTGCTTTAACACCCTGAATAGGTTTCTATCAACTGATTAAGCATAGTGATAGCTCCTCTATACTTTGCCTCAGAAGTAAGGGAAGGCTAAGTATTAGGTGTCTGTGGAACCTCTTGAGTTCCATTTTTATTCTCCTACTTAGCTACTCGGGCTTCCTTATAATCATTCTCGACTATGGAGGCATGTTAGTCAGTGGGATCTTAGTGTTGGCGGTGTTCCTCTGATAGATAGTGAGTTTTGGTGGCATGATCTGCAAATACACAAGTAAGAAGAAACTCTTACTAAGTTAAACTCTATCATGTGAATTCAAAGTATCAAATAAGTGAGAGAATTCCTAAACTCCTATAGCCTCCCCATTATAGATGTGGAACATTTCACAATGACAAGGAAGACTCTACTAGACTTGGCTTCATAGACATTATAGGAATTTTTAACTTTGTACTCTAATACCAAGTTTGTCACTCATGAGTCTAAACCCTAGGCATAGCCGACACTCAGAAACCATTTCTGGTCTCCAAGCGAACCCTTGGGCGAAAGACTTATCTAAACAATGAAAACTACCTTTAATTTGCAATTTAAAGCATAAACCATTACTATTAAATAATAGAATGAAAGTACTTTAAATACATGAAAAAGAATGTTTAAAATATAATCATTAAAAAATAGAATTAACTCGATACTCTGTCTAAGAAGCCTCTAAGTACTTAAGATATGCACTAGGTTAGGCCTATAGTTACCTCAAATGATTAATAAATAAAGAACAACTAAACTAAAATAGTTTCTTAGAAAGCAAAGAGGTCTCATCAAAAGTGGGATGAATATGATCTTCAATGATGTGCTTATTGAGAATCTTTAATAACTATATCTACATCATAAAATGATACAGCATTGAAAGACATCAGTACATGAAGTGTATGGCATGTAAAATAGCTAGAAGGAAATAAACATAATTAAATGCTCATGAACAATTACTGAAACTAGCTGAAGTAAATCATGCAAGTATGATGAGGCATCAACGATTTAAAATTTTATAACATAGTATATGAAATTTGAGTTTCATAGCTATCCATTACCTTGCTAGGATAAGGGACGTAATTCAACTTATCGATCAATATAAAAGTTTGTATTAGGGATTGAAGTAAGGAGTTTCCCAAACCAACGGCATGATCATATCTTACTCGAGCTACTTAGTTTATGAGGTTTGAGTTATCTAAGCTCTTAAAAAAATAGGAGATCCTCCCCATATTTCTTCTTTTCCTCCTCAACTTGTTGTGCATTCACCATAATTCTGGAGGTGTCTATATCAGAAATAAATAAGGAAGCCTTACACTATTTTTTCACATGTTTGCCCAAGCCGGAATGAAATTCCTCATCTTAAAACTCATATCAGGAGCCATGTCTAGAGTATACCCAGACAACTAGATGAACTTAAGGTTGCATTCTTTTACATGCTCAAACTAACCCCAAACAGCAACCCCAGCATTCTCATTTCCTCCCACTAGTTGTACCAAACTTTAGTCTCATTAGGTTAATAGGAAATAAGTTTAACTCCCTTAATTTTAGTTGCATGAATAGCCTTAAGGATCTTCCACATCTCATCAATGAAGTTCTGGGGATCCTTCTCAACCTTGGACCTGGTGAAAATTGGTGGCTTTATCCTTAAGAAGTCTCTAATCCTCATAGCAACTGAAGTCTTTTAGGAGTTAGAGCTAGTGATGGGAGTGCTTTGACTGCCTGAATGGGTTTCCATAAACTGAGTAATCATAGTGATATATCCTCTAAACTATGTGTTAGAAGTAAGGGAAGTTTGAGTAGTATGTGTCTATGGAACCTTTTGAGTTCCATAGTAATTCTCTTGGTCAACTACTTGTGTTCAGTTCCTTGTATGCATTCTTAATAGTGGAGGCATGGTAGTTGGCAGGATCTCAATATTGGCGATATTCCTCTGACAGATAATGCATTTTGGTTCCATGATCTGAAAATATGTTAACGCACTAATTAGAAGAAACTTTTAGAGTGTGAAAGAAATAAGACAATTCCTAATGTCCTATAGCCTCCCTGTTATAGATGTGGCGTGCTTCCCATAGGAAAGGAGGAATCTACTAGACTCAGCTTCATAGATATCCTAGGAATTTTGAACTTTATTCTGTGATGCCAAGTTTGTCACACCCCTAGTCTAAACCCTAGGCATGGACAACACTAGGAAAATATTTCTAGTCCCTAAGCAAACCCTTGGCATGGCTCTCTAATAAGTGAAAGACTTAACTAAATAGCAAAAACCAACTCTGATGGGAAATTTAAAGCATAAAACATTAAGATTAAATAATCGACTGAAAGTACTTTGAACACGTGTAAAGGAACGTTTAAAACATAATCTTTAAGATATTGAATTAACTTGATACTCTGTCTAAGAAGCCTCTAAGTATTAAAGATAGGTACTGGAGTAGGCCCACAGCTACCTCAAAAGATTAATAAATAAAGAACAACTAAACTAAAAGGTTTCCTCAGTTTTCAATGATCTGCCTGTTAAGGATCTCTAAAATATATATCTACATCATAAGATGATTCAACATTAAAAAATGTCGATACATGGAATGACGGTATGTAAAATAGTTGGAAGGAAATAAACTTAACTGAATACTCATGAACAATAACTGAAAATAACTCAACTTAAGTAAATCATGCAAGTATAATAATATGTCAAAGCTTTACAAAATTATAATATAGTAAATGCAAATTGAAGTAAAAGTCATGTTTTCTTTCTGGGGAGTTTCTCTAATCGACAACCAACACTATGAGCCTCGTGACGATACAACATACTACTCACATTGTAAGATTCTTCCATTACCATTCCAAGATAAGGGATGTAAACTCAACTCATGGATCCATATAAAATATTTTATCAAGGGTTGAAGCGAGGAGTCGCCCAAAGCTACGGCACAATCCTATCCTACATTGGCTATGTAGTTTATGGGCTTTGAATTATCTAAGCTCTTACCCAAATTGGTACTCAATAGTACTTCCAAAAATTATGTAATACTACTAATATACTCATGTGAGTGACAATACTCAAAATATATCTTATTTAGTAACATTAAACCTTTACTTTGAAAAATCAAACTCTTCACAACTCTTTATGCATTTTTTAAAAAAATCAATATGCATTTAAGACTACTTATGTCCTCTCAAACTCTTTCTCAAAACATCATTTATGCCTACTACCCTAACACATTTAGACTTGGTAAAATCATGCATAAAATTATTAATGTATGGTTCCATAATTGAAGGTACATAATGTGCTCAAAACTCCATCTTCAATCAAGACATAAAAATAAATCATTTTTCAACTCAAAACAGTGCATAGTAAGAAGCAATATAAATACATAACTAGGGTTCATATGGATGTAAGTATGTACAAAAAGTTCAAGAAGTTCAATTATGGGAAAAAATAGCAAGAGAAATAAATATATAGTAAACTCAATAAAGGGCATCATAACTCACTCGAAAACTCACTACAATAGGATTACAACCCAAGCTTGAACTCATAACAATGGAACTTAGATGTTGGGAGAGAGGACGAAGTCAGTCCAATGTTATTATTAGTCTTACATATGTGAAAGAATGATGTTCTTGGTAAAAATCGAAGAACTCTATGAATATACTTGAACCCTAGCTTTTACTCCTAACCATCCTTTGCTCTAATTCTTCTAACTATTAATGAGGGAAAAACTGTCATAGGGTACAGATAAGGGTCTTAACTTAGTCCCAAAATGTTAGGGTTTTTAATTGTAAAGGGTGGAAAAAGAAAAAATTGACCCTCATTAAAACTTACTCTTGACTGTTTAGGGCCATAGAAGACTTTCACAACCAAAGCCTAGGACTTAGATGTGACACGATGATTAGGATTTCTAGGGATTCCAACCAAGCCATCTTAGCATAAATCGAATATATAAGTTAAAGAAACACGACAAAGATAAGAGGAATTACTAACTTAGGAGAATGGTCTAGGGATACTCAATACGTGTCAAAAATGGACTACATCCGAGAATAGTCTAAACATGCTTCCATTCTAGTCTTTGATGGGGGCTTAGGAAAATCTCCTAGATAGACCAAATCAAATAAATAAAATTCAAGTAAACAATGAGAAAGAAAAGTCATGTCATTGATGAATTAAGGACTTGCCAACTCTTTGATATATAAGCACTCTAACCATGAATAGGATGATCGTCAGTGTCGTCCATCCGTACATTATGAGACAATGTAGTCAAAATATGTGTTAGTACATAGAAGGTACTAAGTATGTGTCATATGAATAAACAAGTAAAGGAACATGAACAATTTGACATAAGATGCATGACCAATATAATGAACATGAGAAAATCTTAAAGAATTTGAAAACATATGAAAACTTGTAGTCAATGCTTTATAAAACATCATAGTAAATCTCATAATTTAACATTCAACTTGTGTGTGATAAGACCTTTAACCGATATTTTAAGACCATCTGAGTTATATCATAGAATCAGATAATCCCCACATCGAGAAGAGGGAGGCTACCTTGCCAGGGTATACTCCGTCGTGCTATATATTGATCCACTATCTAGGCCATGAAGAAAAAATGTGTGGGCAACATAGTTTGGGACTTTAGGTTTCTATTAGGATTCCCTTGGGTAACTAACTGCGTTACTAGATTGAACCCCACCTAGAAATTCTCTCGGTGCTGAGTCAATATCTCAACGAAATTTATTAATACATGATCATAACATAATAGGGAAATATAGTACCTACCTATCAATCCATCTTTATAAAATATATTAAGAGTAGCTTATTAAGTTTAGTAATTCATAGGAATCTATAACTGTTGTGAGAATTGTATTTATCACACCATAATAATTTTCTTATATCATAATTGATCATCATCATAAATTCATCATTAAATCATAATCTCAACTTTAAATCATGAAACTTTCTTTGAAAATTATTGAACTCATAATTAACTCATGAAAATCATCTTTAACTTCATAATCATAACTTGAAAATTGCTTTACGCATGGACAGTCATAATTTTACTTAATTGAAACAACCCAATATAATTCATCAAAATAAGGGTTCGTAAACCATTGAAAATTGAGGAAAACTTGCAGAAACCTTTGGTACTCCATGGGAGAAAGGAACCCATGGATCAATCCCCACATACCTTTATTGAAATCACATATAATTGAGGATAAATGTTGAAGAAAATCTAAAACCCTAGCTAGGAGATTAGAGAGAAACCCTAGAGAATTGAGTTCTTTCCTTAGGAGAATTTAGGGGAATGATCTTGGAATGAGGGAAGTATCAAAGGATTGGGTAGATATAGTGTCATGACCCAACTCCGTAGGCCATGACTGGTGCCCGAGTTGGGCACCCATACGTACCCTTAGCCCCACTTAGTACATTAATCGAATAAACATAGGTAATGATTAGAAGGGATCTCTAAACAGATATAATGCACGAGGGCCGATAGGCCATCACGGAACACAAAAAAACCCCAAAACATATATACAAAAACCATATCTCATGTCTACAGACCTCTACGGAATGATATCCTAGTCATATGACGGGACAGGGCCCCGTCGTACCCCTGAACAACGTATATATATATATACAACAGAAAGTGTCTGTACCAAAATAGGGCTCCAGACAAAGGAGCACTGTCGACCAACATGGTGGATGTCCTAAGCGAGCGGATCAGCAAACCAATCGTCTGTACCGGCGGGCATGTAACGCAGCCCCCGAAGAAAGGGGGTCAGTACGGAAAATGTACTGAGTATGTAAAGCATGGACTGAAATCAGTAAAGTCATTACCAGAGCAGAATGTGCAAAAATGAGCAAAATATCCAAAAATATCAAATGCTGATCAAAACCTCAGATAATGTATGCAGAAAAACATATGCCATATCCGGCCCTATTATGGGACTCGGTGAACAAAGTGTGGTCGCCCTCCCATCATCGGCACCACGGCACATCATAACGCCAGAGTAGGCAATATCTCCGTAATAAATCATATCATATCAGATGGCCATATCAAATCATATCATATTATATCATATCACAAACATATATGTACATGGAACAACATAACTCCGTGGCATAACATTTACCACCCCATGTACATGTCATACCTTCCCCCTCACGTCGGGACACGGCGAACAATGCAGAGAAATACGCACGATAACAAAACCTAGCCCGGGCTTGGTGAAAGAAGCATTGGGGTATCCACGAGTGGAGTAGTGAGAAACTAATGCAAATTAAATCATATTTAAGACTCGATGGAATAATCATAATGAGCTATCATGTAAAAATCGAGACAAGAGTCATGTCAATTACCTTTCGAAAGTTACCCTGGATTATATCAAAATAAATCTTCTATAATCATATACATGTATCGAAGCATAATAAAATACCTTTTGGAAATCAAGAAATTGGCCATCCTAGTGGCTCTAGGAATAGGAACTTATTTGAAATTATATAAAAGACATATTTTTGTTTCATAAATACCATGCCCAAAAGAAAGATTAAATTTACGTACTTATCCCAAAACATACCAAGAGAAAGAATAAGCTTTACATACTTATGACAAAGACATGCCAAAAGAAGAGAAAGGATAGACTTTACATACCTCTTACGGATTACTCTTAACTATGCTTGCCTCGTCGTCTCTTGAACCTATTTAACATGAAATTAATACTAAGGTTAATAACCTTTCACTTTCCAATTCCAACTCTACAACCAAGTCTCCATAGAGGCCCTTTCCTTATTCATTTCCCTCAACTATTCATTACTAGCTCCGAATCTACTGAAAATCGGGCAGCATCTCCCCTATAACTTCAACATCCCCGAGTTCTCAACTCGGACATCATGTCAACAACCATACCAAAAACAACAGCCAGCAGCATGTATACAAGTAAATCACTTCAAATTTACACAATACAAGCTCCAAATAACTCGTTCAAAACTACGATACCAAAGTAGAGTTTTTAACCTTTATTTCGTAAAATATTTAATCATACCGAATGGAGGGTCGTGTGGCTTAAACCAGAAGCACCCACATAAATTTTTTAGTACTTTACAGCCCTGCAACACGCAATTAAACAACCACCAAACTGCAGCACCACCAAACAACACACTACGTGACTTCGATTTAACTACTACGACTTCCATTTAGTTTATTTCTAACGTCAAGCATCCTTATACATTTTTTACACTTACATCATATATTAAGACATGTAATATACTTCATAACATCCTCATAAAGTTCAATTGAAAGATAAAACCTTACCTTTCCCAAAATTCACCAAAACTCGCCAAAACTCGCCTCAGAATTTCCTTTAGCGCAGCTGAAACTTATTGGCTGTTTGGTAACGGTTTGGGCTGCTTCAAACCATAAAATTTTATTACTAATATCTTCATAACATCATGGTATAACTCATATAATGAATTCTTTGAACGGAATTGGAGAACTTACCTTTTTCTCCTCCCAAAACTGTAGCTCTTTCCTTCTTTCTACCTTAATTTCTCTTCTCTTCTCTTTTTTTTTCCTTGTAATTTCGTTTTTCTTGCTCTTGAACACCCTAGATGAGTGTGGAAATTAATGAGTCATAAGACTCATATATATATATATATATATACTACTTTAGGGGTGACACATGTCATCCCCCAAGTGGTGATACATGTCAAGCCCTAAGTGGCGACACATGTCAAGACCTAAGTGGTGACACGTGTCAAGATCTCATTGGTCCAACACACCCCTTTCCTCCAATCACGGGCTTCCATGTGGCATGTGGGGCCCACATGAATCTTCTTGAAGACTTTATAAAATTCCTATTTTACCCCTAGCCTTCCACAATATTACCATAGGCCACTTTGCCAACTTTCCTTTTTGCCCTTTGCCTTTTCCTTTATTTCCACACTATTAATGATCATAAATAATATTCATATCCAACTTGTATATTAAATAAATTTTGGAAGATGGTCATTCCCTTAACTTTACCACAGCTACCCTAAAACATCCAACCGTATAAAATATGGGATATAACATTCTCTATGAGAAATTCCAATTTTTGCCCCTCACCTTTTATAATATTTCCAAGTTGAAATTCTAATTTAGTCATAAGAATTTTGTATCCAACAAGATCAAATATAGCCTTGTCCTTGACTTGTTACCATTATCTCCAAAATATCCTAATGTGCAAAATACGGGTTATAACATTCTTCCCTCCTTTTGAACATTCGTCCTCGAATGTTAAACTAACCTCATGGGGTGTCTTCATACTTCGGGCGGTTCCTCTTATTGTTATCCTTTTAATCATGCTCATTCCTTATCCCTTTTTTCATGCTTTTTAAGGTGCCGAAAAGCGTAAGTTATAACTTTACCATGCTGCATTAAGACACAACCTATTCTTACACCCGAAGCATCACAATAAATATCATACCTATCTTGTCCATCTAGAAGAGTTAGAACTAGAGCTATAGTCAAGTTCTCATTCAATAACTGAAAGGTTCATTGACAGGCACGAGTCCACTGGAATTTGACTCCTTTCTAAGTTAATCTTGACAGTAGTGCTGAAATTGAAGCAAATTTCTCTACAGATATCCTATAATAACTTGTTAATCCCAAGAAGCTGTGTACCTCTGTAGGTGTCGTCGGCCTAGGCCAGTTCTTTATGGACTCGATCTTCAGTGTATCTACCCGAATACCATCAGCCCCAACAATATATCCCAGAAGTGCCATAGAAGTCAACCAAAATTCACATTTGGAAAATTTAGCATACAGTTTTTGGTGTCAGAGTACTACAAGTACCGCTCTCAGATGATTTGCATGCTCTGCTTCTGACCGAGAATAAATCAGAATATCATCAATAAATATAATCATGAACATATCCAAGAATGGTCTAAATACCCGATTTATCAGGTCCATGAATACCGCTGGAGCATTTGTCAGGCCAAAAGACATCACTCTGAACTCGTAATGGCCATATTGGGTCCAGAATGTTGTCTTTGGTTTATCTGATTCTCTTACCCTCACCTGATGATAACCCGATCGCAAGTCTATTTTTGAAAACAACTTAGCACCCTCCAACTGATCAAATAAATCATTAATCCTGGGAAGGGGGTGTTTATTCTTAATGGTTACCTTATTCAGCTGCCTGTAATCAATACATATCTGCAGCGACCCATCTTTCTTTTACACAAATAATACCGGGGCTCCCCAAGGTGAAGTACTCGGTCTGATGAAGCCTTTTTCCAGTAAGTCTTTTAACTGCTCCTTCAGCTCTTTTAATTCTGCAGATGCCATTCTGTATGGAGGAATATATATCATATGGGTATCTAGCAGCACATCTACGGTAAAGTCTATCTCCTGTTCGGGAGGAAGGCCTGGAAGCTCGTCTGGGTATATATATGAGAATTCATTAACTACGGGAACTGACTGAAGGGTTGGCGCTTCTGCTTCCAAATATTGTATGCGAACCAGGTGATAAACACAACCTTTTCTGATCATTTTTCTCGCCTTAAGGTAGGAAATAAACTTCCTTCTCGGCGATGCTGTATTAACTGCCCATTCCATCACTGGTTCTCCTGAGAATTGAAAATATACTCGAACTACTAGGTCTTACACGAGTCCTTATTCCCCGTTATGGGTTTCCTTTTTTGGTACTTGAGAATATTGTGATCCCTCTTTGGCCTAATATAATATGGTCTCGCGCCTTGCCGGTGATTTCTCTCGGTAGTTTCACTTACTGAGGTTTCCTTACTTTTCACCTCCTTCTAATAGTTTGATCTCTTTGTTTTCTATCTACTTACCCTCTTTATTTCCCAAATATCGCTCTACTAAAATCTCCAATTTAACCTACAGTCAAATAATAGTAGAGTACGTTGCAACAGTTGTACCTTTTATTCTTATTGTCGCTCGATCTTTGGTACCCTAGCGTGATTAATGCCTTCCTTACTGTGACACCAGTTGTTGGAACTCACATGTCCACCGATATAATCGTACGTAGGATATCCTACACATTCATATGTATATATATGTATATATTCACGATCAACTAGACTACAAAATAGCTCCAAACGCTGTTCAAGCATATCGTTGTTCTAGAGCTGTGATGTACTTTCTGTCTCTTGACCATCCTAGTCTACATCATCTTACGCGGCCTCTTACGGTTTATAGCCATTCCATAAACTCTAGTTTTCCCTTAAGTTACTCTAGCCTCTCATTTGTGTCTTACGTCTGAATATATAGAATTCTTGCATATTTCTTAGGGGGTCACCCATCCTAAAATTGCTCCCACTTGAGCACGCTTAACCTCATAACTTTGATGGAATTGGGTACGTTAATGTTGATATAATCGCGTCCATTTCCTCCTTTTACCTTTATTACATTATTGGGAGCGAGTCGAGATCTTACAGATTCTGAGAACCTTTCGTAATACATCCATCTTTTACAATTACTGTTTTACCCTTTTTGATCCTCAATCTTTACTTTTTGCTTTCGTGCGTGACTATCTTTCGTCTTGGACTACCAGATTCCCGAGGGTAGTGATCGCACCATCTATCAAGGTCTCTACCAATGATTCTTCACACGGTCTCAGATACCGCAACTTATATCTATTTATTATTAGCCTCGAGATCCATCCATTTGTTATAGGATCTCGTTTGGAGTGTAAGCGTTCCCATATACATATGATAGCATCAATTGATTTTCTCTTACGCTTGTATTTCTCTTGTCCACTTCCCCCATTTAGGGTGTACCCATGTCATCCTCTGTTCATTTTCAACTATTCATGCGCAAATGATTCTGTTTTAACATATTTAACATACCGCACCATGTCTACGCCTTCTATTAGATCATCTATACTTTAGGTTGCCTCTATAAGAAGCCTTAGTACAACCATGGGTTTCTTAGTATTCTCGATGAATAGTACACAATCTAGTCCAAGTACTAGTACTCGAGTCATATAACTAATGTAGTAGTTTAGTCGAAGCTACATTCAATTCATCCCAATCAGTACGTCACTAGTGCTTATGGCCGTGTCCGATTCTCCATTCGGGGCACTTATACTCTGATGACACATGTTTCATATTTTGTTATCACAGTTTTTCCCAATGGATACTACTTGTTCCTTTAATAATTTCATAATGCCTCGGTTGTTTTGTAATTTCTGTTCTTTCTCCTCTAGGTATCCCACTATTTTCCAATATGGAGGTACATATACATAATACCCTTTTCTGTCTCATGACTTTTCATCCTTATCGTGTACCCGATACTAACTTCTAATCTTACTCACGACCATATCTTATAGTTGCTTCCTTACTAAGCTTTACTTATTTCCATAACGATTCTCATATATTCACAGTATACCCTACTCGTATAACACTTCTTCACCTTCCTCACAATTCTTGCTATAGGTTAATTCTAGTTGGTGAGGCAAACGTATTCAACCTTTGTCTAAAGCATCCCTCCGTATCGCAGGCCCTAATGAATCACCCTAGCATTTTTCCACCACATGAAACACGTGACCTTGAATCGCCTACAAATTTATGTTTTTCCATTCACAGGTTACACCTCCAATTAGTCGACTAGGAACTGATAAGATGTCCCCATACAACATTTTCCCAACATCCACCAGAGAGGAACTAATATCCACTAAGCATCAGAGTACTTCCTAGTACTTGACTCACATGGTCTTTAGTCGTGAACAATTTTTTTCTAGTCCTCAAATAACAGCTGAGGGTTTTGTACTTTCCAGCAAGAATGAAACTCAATCGCTGGACACTTTTCCTTCCAACCGAAATTCTCTTTCGAATTATGACTCTCCAAGTAAAAATGGTACTCTTTTTACCGACAACATAGAGGGAACCTCTTTCAGTTTTAGTACAACGTTATAAATTTTACTGTATCGGTATCAACTTCCAAGACATCTTCTAAACGTATGTCTCAGTCTCTTCATTGCTTTTGTTCCATTCTCAGAAAGAATAATTGGGAATAGTTTCCTCTGTATTTTGTACTATCTCAAAACCTGCACGCAGAAGATAGCAGCAATACCTCACAGGGCCAACATATACATTTTTTTATATCACCTTATATCACAGTCACACAGACCTTTCAATATCAATAACCGTATGAAAATAATGGACTTACCTCATGTGTCTACCTCAAACTGCATTTATTGCACTTTCCTATCTACTTTCCTTTAAATTTTCAACTTTACATTTCAAGCTCAACACCTTACTCAACATATCGCTTTCATACCTTTACTTACCCGTATACTATGTAGCTCCCAATATCATCCATCGCATTCCTCTATTGATATCGTTCCTTAGCTGAAATAAAATGTTAGAAAAAGGAATTTCATGTCCTATGGATGGGCTCTATCGCACGATCTTAGATATGAAAGAAAGGTAACATCCTAAATGCCCTGTAGCCTCTTGTTTATAGATGTGGCGCGCAACACACCGATAAATAAGACTCTACTAGACACGGTCTGTAGACATTCCGAGGAAGGACCGCTCTGATACCAGATCTGTCATGACCCAACTCCGTAGGCCATGACTGGTTCCCGAGTTAGGCACCCATACGTACCCTTAGCCCCACTTAGTACATTAATCGAATAAACATAGGTAATGATTAGAAGGGATCTCTAAACAGATATAATGCACGAGGGCCGATAGGCCATCACAGAACACAAAAAAACCCCAAAACATATATACAAAAACCATATCTCATGTCTACAGACCTCTACGGAATGATATCCTAGTCATATGACGGGATAGGGCCCCGCTGTACCCCTGAACAACGTATACATATATACAACAAAAAGTGTCTGTACCAAAATAGGGCTCCGGACAAAGGAGCACTGTCGACCAACATGGTGGATGTCCTAAGCGAGCAGATCAGCAAACCAATCGTCTGTACCGGCGGTCATGTAACGCAGCCCCCGAAGAAAGGGGGTCAGTACGGAAAATGTACTGAGTATGTAAAGCATGGACTGAAATCAGTAAAGTCATTACCAGAGCAGAATGTGCAAAAATGAGCAAAATATCCAAAAATATCAAATACTGATCAAAACCTCAGATAATGTATGCAGAAACACATATGCCATATCCGGCCCCATTATGGGACTCGGTGAATAAAGTGTGGTCACCCTCCCATCATCGGCACCACGGCACATCATAACGCCAGAGTAGGGAATATCTCCGTAATAAATCATATCATATCAGATGGCCATATTAAATCATATCATATTATATCATATCACAAACATATATGTACATGGCACAACATAACTCCGTGGCATAACATTTACCACCCCATGTACATGTCATACCTGCCCCCTCACGTCGGGACACGGCGAACAATGCAGAGAAATACGCACGATAACAAAACCTGGCCCGGGCTCGGTGAAGGAAGCATTGGGGTATCCACGAGTGGAGTAGTGAGAAACTAATGCAAATTAAATCATATTTAAGACTCGATGGAATAATCAGAATGAGCTATCATGTAAAAATCGAGACAAGAGTCATGTCAATTACCTTTCGAAAGTTACCCTGGATTATATCAAAATAAATCTTCTAGAATCATATACATGTATCGAAGCATAATAAAATACCTTTCGGAAATCAAGAAAATGGCCATCCTAGTGGCTCTAGGAATAGGAACTTATTTGAAATTATATAAAAGACATATTTTTGTTTCATAAATACCATGCCCAAAAGAAAGATTAACTTTACGTACTTATGCCAAAACATACCAAGAGAAAGAATAAGCTTTACATACTTATGACAAACACATGCCAAAAGAAGAGAAAGGATAGACTTTACATACCTCTTACGGATTACTCTTAACTATGCTCGCCTCGTCGTCTCTTGAACCTATTTAACATGAAATTAATACTAAGGTTAATAATATTTCACTTTCCAATTCCAACTCTACAACCAAGTCTCCATAGAGTCCCTTTCCTTATTCATTTCCCTCAACTATTCATTACTAGCTCCGAATCTACTGAAAATCGGGCAGCATCTCCCCTATAACTTCAACATCTCCGAGTTCTCAACTCGGACATCATGTCAACAAACATACCAAAAACAACAGCCAGCAGCATGTATACAAGTAAATCACTTCAAATTTACACAATACAAGCTCCAAATAACTCGTTCAAAACTACGATACCAAAGTAGAGTTTTTAACCTTTATTTCGTAAAATATTTAATCATACCGAATGGAGGGTCGTGTGGCTTAAACCAGCAGCACCCACATCCATTTTTGAGTACTTTACAGCCCTTCAACACGCAATTAAACCACCACCAAACTGCAGCACCACCAAACAACACACTACGTGACTTCGATTTAACTACTACGACTTCCATTTAGTTTATTTCTAACGTCAAGCATCCTTATACATTTTTTATACTTCCATCATATATTAAGACATGTAATATACTTCATAACATCCTCATAAAGTTCAATTGAAAGATAAAACCTTACCTTTCCCGAAATTCACCAAAACTCGCCAAAACTCGCCTCAGAATTTCCTTTAGCGCAGCTGAAACTTATTGGCTGTTTGGTAACGGTTTGGGCTGCTTCAAACCATAAAATTTTATTACTAATATCTTCATAACATCATGGTATAACTCATATAATGAATTCTTGGAACGGAATTGGAGAACTTACCTTTTTCTCCTCCCAAAACCGTAGCTCTTTCCTTCTTTCTACCTTAATTTCTCTTCTCTTCTCTTTTTTTTTCCTTGTAATTTCGTTTTTCTTTCTCTTGAACACCCTAGATGAGTGTGGAAATTAATGAGTCATAAGACTCATATATATATATATATATATACTACTTTAGGGGTGACACATGTCAAGCCCTAAGTGGCGACACATGTCAAGACCTAAGTGGTGACACGTGTCAAGATCTCATTGGTCCAACACACCCCTTTCCTCCAATCACGGGCTGCCATGTGGCATGTGGGGCCCACATGAATCTTCTTGAAGACTTTATGAAATTCCTATTTTACCCCTAGCCTTCCACAATATTACCATAGGCCACTTTGCCAACTTTCCTTTTTGCCCTTTGCCTTTTCCATTATTTCCACACTATTAATGATCATAAATAATATTCATATCTAACTTGTATATTAAATAAATTTTGGAAGATGGTCATTCTCTTAACTTTACCACAGCTACCCTAAAACATCCAACCGTATAAAATATGGGATATAATATTCTCTATGAGAAATTCTAATTTTTGCCCCTCACCTTTTATAATATTTCCAAGTTGAAATTCTAATTTAGTCATAAGAATTTTGTATCCAACAAGATCAAATATAGCCTTGTCCTTGACTTGTTACCATTATCTCCAAAATATCCTATTGTGCAAAATACAGGTTATAACATATAGGCTTGAAATTAGCCATAATTGTGTCTAGGTTCATTTAACCAAACTTAAGAAATGACATAATTACCCTTTGTTAAGATTTGATTCTGACCCTACGACTTGATTCCTACAAATCGTAGGAGAAATGATGAGTCCTCAAGAAGACTCATCCTACATGTTTGAGAAAAGGGTGTGAATTTGAGTCTATGAAGTTTGCATATGAGTCGTTTCTGCGACTCGTCTTCATGACTATGAGTCATTGTTTGGAATCATCCTGCAGGTGTTGAAATTTGCAAAATTTGGAGTCTCTGAACTTTACCTATGAGTCATGTCAATGACTCATCTAGAGGACTACAAGTCGTCATCTTGCCTTATCTTATAGGCCTTAAAACCTACAAACTTAATAGCCTTTGACGTTTTCAAATAAGTCATTCTTACAACTCGTCAACAGTACAAAGACTCATCCTATTGAGATATTGAACCTCTCCTGAGGGTGGCACTGTACAATACTTAAGAGGTCACTCTTCGTCTCACTCTTACAAGTCGTAGTAAGCTTCACGAGTCGTGGAGTGACTCATAAACATGAGGTCAGTTCAACATTTGAGTATTTCTCCTTGGTTTAAACTTTCCGACTTTTGGGGTCTTATAGGACCCTTTGTGGAAACTAAGTACCAAAATTGGACCCACTGGTATATGGATTTTTTTGTCTATGGACACCTTTTATGGGTCGTAGACCCTTTTATGAGTAGTGCAACCTGCTCGTGGAATCACATTGGGGTCCCCTAATGTTTTGGTCTATGAATCCTCTTATGGAAGTGACTTATGATTCCCTCCTATGGTCCATAGAGTCTTCTATGAGTATTAGATAGCACTCGTAATAGTACTCTGATGCAAAAACTCAGGTTTTTCTCAAGGTTGTTTAGACTGATCTATTAGAATATTTCAGGATGCTACATGGGACATCATATTGACTTTGTCCTCCAATGAGGTACCCCCAACTAATTGATTCTTCCAAAAAAGTTTAATAGAAGAAAATTCTCTATTTCTCAACTTTTGGACTTGACGATCAAGAATCTCATTCAAAACTTCTTCATAATCTAGACTTTCTTTCACACCATAATTCTGCAAAGGTACAACCGAAGTAGGATAATCAATATATTTTTTCAACAAACAGACATGAAACACTTAATGCACAGATGCCAATTCTGAAGGAAAATCCAAATCATAAGCCACTTTTCCGAAATGACGCAAAATCTTATATGGGCCTACATAAAAGGGATTAAGATTCCCTTTCTTACCAAAATTCATCAAACCTTTCATAGGTGAGATTTCCAAGTGAACCCAATTATTAAATTTAAACTCAATCTTTCTTCTTCTCACATCCAGATAGGATTTTTGCAAGCTTTGGGTAGTCTTTAACCCCTTTCTAATGAGTCTAATTTTCTCCATAGCTTCATGAACAGATTCAGGCACTATCAAAGTGAATCACCAAGCTCAAACCACCCAATAGGAGACCTACACCTCCTACCATAATGATCTTGGAATGGATCCATTTGGATACTCGAATAATAGTTATTATTGTAAGCAAACTCAAACAAAGAGAAATGGTCATCCTAATTGCCCTTTAAAACTATCACACAACCTATCAACATATCTTCCAAAGTATGAATAGTCTGTTCGGCTTGACTATTGGTTTGAGGGTGAAAAGTTGTATTAAGCTTAACTTGTATACCAAGACCCTTTTAAATAATTTCCAAAATTGAGAAGTAAAATGAGTACCTCTATCTGAAATGATAGACAACGGGACACCATGAAAATTAACCAAGTCTTAAATGTAGAGCCTAGCATAATTCTCAACTGAATAATAAGTCTTAATGGAAAGAAGATATGCCGACTTAGTAATACGTTCTACAATAACCCAAATAAAATCATGTTGAATGTGAGTACGAAGTAAACTCTAATGAAATCCATATTTAAATCTCCGTACTTCTAAGTAGGAATCTCAGTATCTTGAGCCAAACCTCCCACATTTGATGTTCAACCTTCACTTGTTGGCAATTTGGACAATTGGCTAAAAACTCCACAATATCCTTCTTCATGTCATTCCACCAACAAACTTCCCTCAAATCATGATAATCTTAGTAGATCTTGGGTGATTAGAATACCGATAACTATGATTTTCGAACAATATCATTTCCCTCAAACCATAAACATTGGGAATACATAAGCGACCTTGATAATGAATCACACCATCTCTCTTTTGGGACAAAACCTCAATGGCTTTTTCGAAAACTACTTTCTTCAACTCAACAAATCTTCTTTTGCCTTCAAATGCACTACCAGAGATGATTCTAAACCATTTTGAAAAATAACACCACCTTTGGCCCAATCAATCAAATATGCTATTCGATACAAATCATAAACCAACTTCTTTTTCTCATCCTCAATATAGGCAACACTATTTGTGGACAATCTAATAAGAGCATAGAAAACCACATTTGCCTTTCCTATTTGGTACAATATTCTCGGGTCATTTTCCATCAATAATTCAAGACACCTCCTTTGCTTAAGATTCAAATACTTCTTCTTAAACATATATTGCAAAATCTTATGATCGGTGAATATATTCACATGAAAACCATAGAGATAGTGCCTTCAAATCTTCAAAGAAAATACAATCGCTGCTAACTCCAAATCATTGGTCTGGTAGGGATTTTCATGAACCTTAATTTTTCTAGAAGAATAGGATATCACATTACAATTTTGCATCGAAACACAAAAAAGAAGAATCCTCGACGTATCACAATATACAATAAAACCATTGAACCCTCTCGATAAAGTCAACACAGGGGTAGAAGTAAGTTGGTCTTTCAACTCATGGAATCTCTTCTCACATGCTTTCGATAATTAAAATTCCACCTTCTTTTGAGTCAACATAGTCAAAGGTGAACTAATAGAGGAAAACCATTCCCCAAACAATCTGTAGTAACCGGATAAATCTAATAAACTCTAAATATCTGATACAGAAAGAGGTTTAGGTCAATTCTTAACTGCCTCAGTCTTCTTAGGGTCAAATCTAATACCATTACTAAAAATAATATGGACAAGGAACGCCATAGACCTTACCTAAAACTCACACTTACTAAATATAGCAAATAATTGGCAATCCTTGAGAACTTATAAGACAATACTTAAATAATAGGTATGCTGATCCTTACTTCACATGTAGAGCCTTGTTCATCGATGTGAAGTGCGCGACATCTATGAATAGGAGGCTATAAGGCATCTTCGAAAACACTTCACTCTTTTCAAGATCTTATCATACTATAGAATTGAACTCTAAGATTTTCTCCTCTAATGCTTTCTCTTTGAGATTACAAAATCATGCCCTCTCAAAGAGCTTCCACTTTGGTGAAGTTCTGAATGATCCTTTGAATGACCAAGTGACTAATGTTGAATTCTGAGTGGATTTTCAAGTACTTTCTCAAGCCAGATGGCCTGAATCATGAGTTGGTAATTCTGTGAACCCAATATAGGTACGGCGGTGATAAGGGTTCATGACTTAATAAGGATGAATGCATTGAAGTTTTGTGGTTCTAAGGTGGATGGGGATCCATAAAAAAATATTGAAAGCATTCATAAGATTGTGTAGATAATGGGGATTAGCTCGGTTGAGAGGGCAGAGTTGGCTACATGTCAATTGAAGAGTGTTGATCAAATTTGGTTTGATCAATGAAAGAGTAGGAGTCCTAGAGAGGTAGATCCCGTGACTTGGGAAGAGCTCAAAAGAGTGTTTATTGATCAATTTTTCCCATTAGAGTTGATGGAAGCCACTATACAAGAGTTCATCAATATTAAGCAAAGAAGTATGAATGTGAGAGAGTATGCCCTTAAGTTTACCCAATTAGTAAAGTATGCTCTATTCATGGTTGCCTATGCCAAGAGCTCGTATGAGTAATTTTGTATCAGAATCAGTTTCTAAGGAATGTAAGATGGCCATGTTTATTAGGGAAATGGAAATTGCTAGACTTATGACCTATATGGAACAAATAAAGGATGAGAAGCTAAGGGAGAAAAATAGGGAGTCCAAAAGGGCAAGGACAGATGGTGGTGATTACTCTCATGCTAGGTCCAAAAGTAGTGGGCGTCCTCATTTTCTTCAAAAGGTATTCTAGTCAAGGTTATTCAAATGCTACTACTCCAAGGTTTAACAAAGATAGGGTGACCAACATCAAGATTCAAGGAGCTGCCCCAATTGGTCAAGTTACCCCCTCATGCAAAAGAGTGTGGGAAGAACCATAAGGGAGAACGTCTAGTGGGTTTGAATGTGTGTTATCGATATGGAAATATGGGTCATAATGCGAAGGAGTGTAAGGTAAAGGATGGTCATTCTTAAGTCCAAGTTTCTCATAGAGGACAAGTTCAACAAGGTGCCCAAGCTCAACCAAAGGGTGGTCAACGCAAAAATCGATTCTATGGTCTTTATGGTAGGCAAGAGGTGGAGGAGACTTCTGATGTTGTTACTGGTATGTTACTAGTCTTTTACTATGATGTTTATGCCTTGCTTGATCTGGGTGCAAATTTGTCTTTTGGTACTTCTTATGTGGGCATGATATTTGATGTTAGCCCTAAAATATTTATGGAGCTATTTTTCCATTTATACTCTCGTAGGTGAGTCATGTATGGTAAAATAGTCTATAGAAAGTGTCCAGTTTTAGTATTTCATAAAATCACCTCTGTTGATCTAGTTGATCTTACTATGACTGATTTTTTGATATTATTCTTAGTATGGATTTGCTTCATATATGTTATGCCTCTATATGTTGTAGCACCCTGTGGTTAAGTTTCAGTTTCTGAATCAACCAGTCCTAGAATGAAAGATAGTAATTCCATTTTTGAGGGTCAATTCATTTCATGTTTTAAATTTAGGAAATGATTTCAAAGGTTGGATCTACCATCTAGTTCGTGTTAGAGATATTAACTCTGAGACTCCAACACTTGAGTCAGTTTCCGTTGTTAATGAGTTTTTAGAAAATTTTCCTGAAGATCTCCCAAGTATTCCTCTTGAAAGGGAAACAAACTTCGGTATCAAACTCCTACCAGATACATAGACTATCTCTATTTCTCCCTCCCGAGTGGCTCTGGCAGAATTGAAAGAGTTAAAGGATCAGTTCAAGCACTTGCTAGGTAATCATTTTATTAAATTGAGTATCTCTCCATGGGTGCTCTGGTTGTCTTTGTCAGAGAGAAGGATGGTTCTCGTAGAATGTGTATTAATTATCGACAATTGAACATGATCACAATTAAGAATAAGTATGCCATTCCAAGGATTAATGACTTGTTCGATAAACTTCAAGGAGAAATCTACTTTTCAAAAATTGATCTTGGATTGGGTTATCATCAACTTCGAATGAGGGAATGTGATATTCTAAAGATGGCCTTTAAAACTTGGTATGGTCACTTATTTTGGACTAATGAATGCCCATGTAGCTTTTATGGATTTGATGAACAAGGTGTTCAAATAATATTTTAATATGTTTCTGATCGTCCTCATTGATAAAATTTTAATTACTCACAGAGTGAGGAAGTGCATGTCGATTGTCATGACCTAAGCCTAGTACCTAAATGTGATAAAGAGAATGAGACACCCAGAGGTACCTCTCCCAAGTCCCTTAGCATTCCTTTAGCTTTTTATAGGTAATGACATTCAATCATAAGCGGAAGAAAAAGGGATAATGGGAGTAAGGGGAAAAAACATACAATAAGAGTCATTTACAACATCAAACATCGTGTATTTGTCCAACAAATACTTCTACAACTTTACATCTAGCGGGGGCTAAGATATATCCCTAGGTCACCCTCAAGTGTAGTGTCAAAAGTACCAAAGGTTAACTCAATGTCTACACATGTCATAAGCTCGAAAAGGAAATGGGATATTGTTACCGAAACATAGGAACTCACCAAAGTATTCAACGATCAAACTATCCACGAGAAGGATAATACGGAGCAACGCTGGTCCCTATATTGTGATATCATGTAGGAAAAAGAGTATACGTTAGTAGTTTAAATGTACTAAGTATGTAGGCATGGATGAACATATAAGAAACATTAGAACATTAACAGAGTGTAAAATATAGTGCAATGCATGCATAACCCATCATGTAAATATCATTTGAAACATTTCTTTTTTGTGGGAGGAGGACTGTAACCGATATTTAAGACCATGCGAGCTATTACATGGAATCCAACATAACCCACTATGTTGCCATGGGGAGACTACTTGTCGGGTTGTGCTGTGTCAACTTCATTTATTTCTTTAACTTTAACTTTAAGGGCTATTTGTTTATCCTCTAGCTTGATCCTATAAGGGCTCCTACGTTGGCACATATTTAATGCGACACGGGATTTCTACTAGGATTCCCTTGCAGAATCCCACCTCAATGCCTCATTCGGTGCTAAATCAACCCCATAGAATAGTTCATATAATAAGAACATAATCATTTACATAACTTTCGATCATTAAAACATCATTTGGTAGAATAGCTCTTTAAAACCTTTCATTTCATTCAAATATGTGAGAATTATACTTATCACATAAAGAATCCATTCTTTTCCTAAAAATCTCTTTCATCATAATTCAATTATTTCTTTATTTCATAAGACTCCTTTTAATCATAAACATTTGCTTACATAAACTTTCATTTTGGAGTCAAGCTCTCAAGTCAACTTTGTTGCAACATAATGAAAATAGGTGGGTTCATTTTATTCAACCGTGAAATAATTTAAAACAATGCTGGCATAAATAAGGGTAATGGAAATGAATCAATTAAAAACATCTTAAAGCAACTTACCAATACACTTTAAAGCTGCTTTCATGCCTTCATATAGGGACCTCAATAAACCATCCATTTCATGTAAATCAGAATCAAGACAAGTCAATATAGGTAACTAGACTTCAAATAGACCATAACATATGCATTCAAAATCATCATGTAGAAACACATGGTCTCCATGGGTGGAAAAACCCATGAATAAGATCCACATACTCTGTAGAATTAAACCCTAATGCAAGGTTGAAAGTAAGAGAGACTTGATGTTCTTTGAATGGAACACTACCTTTCCTTATGGAGAGGAAGGCTTGAGAGAAACTTGAGAGGTTAGGATTTGGGTCTTAGAACTTTAAGTGAGAGTGAATGAGTGTAGAAAGTCTTAGGGTCATTTAGATAGGATGAATTCAGTCCCCAAAATGACCACATAGTAATGTTAAAAAATAAAGAAAGACAAAAATACCCCTTTAAAAACTGGCTGGATAGGGCTTCACAGGGACCCTTCACGTCCCGTGGTGCTAACCACTATCCTATGTAGGGTCCCTTGGTAAATGACATTGAGGTAAAAAATTTAGGATTGTAGGGAAAGTCTTTGAACTTCATCCACGGAGACCTTCACGGTCTATGGAGGCCATCACGGACTATGAACCGCAGCCGTGGTGTAGGTCCTGTAGAAGTGACCACCAAAAATCACAATGATCCATACTCCCCATATACACTCTACTAAGTACATCGGCAATCATATTGGCTTTACCCAACCTGTCATAGTCTTTGAGGATTTCAAGCCACCACTTTTGCCTTATATTAGGTACTTTGTAGAGAACACATATTTGAGAGTTTTGTGATCGGTGAACACAACCACATGTACCCTATAAAGGTAATGCCGCAAAATCTTTAGAGAAAATACAACGGCCACCAACTCAAGATCATAGGTATAGTCATTACGCTCATGCACCTTCAATGTTCTAGAAGCATAGGCTATAACATTTCTCTTTTGCATCAATACACAACCCAAACCAGTCTCTAAAGCATAATTATAAACCAGAAACCCTTCTAAGCTTTCCGGTAGAGTAAGAATAGGAACAGAGGTAAATCAATCTTTCAAAGTGTGGAAAATCTATTCACACTCATCCATCCATAGGAACTTTGCCTTTTTTTAGGCAACTTTATCAGAGGAGATGAGTAGAGAACCCTTCAACGAATCATCTATAGTACTTGGCTAGAACCAAAAAGCTCCTACTGTCCGAAGGAGACAATGTTCTAGGACAATTCTTGACCACCTCTATTTTCTTAGGATCAACCTTGATCCCATCACTAGATACTATTTGACCAATAAATGCCAACTCTTTCAACGAAAATTTGCACTTACTAAATTTTGCAAACAACTACCTATCCCTCAAGGTTTGAAGCACAACCCTCAAATGATTCTTATGTTCTTCCTAACAAAGAGAGTAAATCAATATGGGGTCAATGAAGACCACTACAAAAGTATCAAGGTAGGGTTTGAATACATTATTTATTTAGTCCATAAACATCACCTGTGCATTCATCAACCCAAATGACATTAGTACAAATTCAAAGTTACCATACCTTATTGGGAATGCCATCTTAGGAATGTCACACTCCCTTACTCTTAGTTGATGATAGATGGACCAAAGATCGATCTTAGAAAAATGAATTGCCTCTTGCAATTGATCAAATAAATCATCTATTCTAGGGATTGGGTATTTGTTCTTAATGGTCACTTTGTTTAATTATCGGTAGTCTATGCATATTTGAAGCGACACATCTTTCTTTCTCACAAACAACAAAGAAGCAGCCCATGGTGAAATACTTGGCCTTATGAACCCTTTCTCCAAAAAGTATTTCTATTGTTCCTTTAGCTTTCTTAATTTTTCTTGGGCCATTTGGTAGGGATAAATAGAGATAGGTCAGGTATCAGGGAGAAGAAAGATACCAAAATAAACTTCATTTTTGGTAGAAACACCGAGGAGGTCATCGGGAAAGACATCGGAAAACTCATTGACTACGGGAACTAACTCATAGACATACTTTCAGAGTCGACATCCTTAACCCTTATAGTGTTGTAGATGAAAGCCTTAGAAATCAACTTTCAAGACTTAAGACAAAAAATATCCCTACACTTCACTGATGAATCATGACCCTTCCATTCAACAATAGAATCATTTGGGAATTGAAACATGAATAGACGAGTCTGACAAACTATAGAGGCATAAAATGCATACAACCAATCTATCCCAAAAATAACATCAATGTCCACCATGTCAAACTCTATAAGATCACAAGGAACAACTTTATGCAAGATAGACATGAGATAACACTTACAGAGCTTTCTAGCAACAACCGACTCACCCACGGGGGTAGACACAAAATAATGCTCCACTAAAATTTTGGGTAACGCTTCACACCTATTTTCTAGGAGTGGAGTAAGAAATGACAAATTTGCACTCGGATCTAATAATGCATATCCATCAAATGCAAAGATATTTAACATATTAGTAACAACATTTGGTGCTTCCTCAAACTCTTATCTCTCATGCAAAGCATAAAAGCAGTTGGAGCATTGGCCACCTCTTGAGCTTGTTGACCATGAGCAATTTGGCCTTGAGGCCTAACACCACCACCACCTCTATAATCTCTAGCATGGTAGCCTAGCTTTTTATACTTGAAGCATGCATTAGAGCCAGCTAACCACTCCCCTTTATGAGTTCTCCCACACTTTTTGCAAGTGGGGAAAGCTTGACAACCAACATTATCTCTTGGAACCAACAGATTTTCACCCTTGTCCATGTTGAACCTAGGATAAGAAGTATTGGTGGAACCTTGTACCATAAATAGTTGAACCCTCCACCATCAACTCAAGCAATCTTGAACACTCTTAAACTCTCCCTCAACTTCTTATCCTTGATTTGTTCCACAGACATCATAAGTGGGGAATCGTTCATTTGTTTGACCAATGTGGCCATCTTGCATTCTTTGGATACCAAGCTAGAAACATTGGAAATAAACCTGCTCATCCTTACCTTTGAATTGGAGACCATGAAGGGAGCATACTTAGACAATTTAGTGAACTTGAGGGCATATTCCCTCACGCTCATTCCCCTTGGCAAAGATTGATGAACTCTTGCATCTTTGCCTCCCTTAGCTACAAAGGAAAGAAGCGATCTAGGAAGGAAATTTTGAACTCTTCTAATTCGATAGAATCCATATCTTCACCTCTCTCGATGACCCATTATTCATACCAAACCCTTTCCACACCCTTGAGTTGGTAGGACACTAACTCATCCTTCTCATATGGAGAAATACCTATGACACCCTTATATGATATACCTTATCAATGAAATCCTTAGGGTCCTCGTCTACTTTGGAAACATCAAACTCAAGAGAATTTATTCTCTTAAAGTCTTAAATCCTAGAAGCCGGAGTAGGAACTTGCGTAGGTGGAGAAAACTACCTTGGTTTCTTTGCTTGGCTATAGCTTGAGCCAAAAATGTGATGATATTTCAGAATACTGCATGGGTCACTCATTCCTCATGATGTGTAGCCTCAAGAACCAGAGGAGCTTGGTCATCATTCTCAACCCTTGCTCTAGTTTGAGGTACTCTTCTTGGAGGCATGATCTATAAAAAATAAATGGATGCGTTAGTTAAGAGAAGTCTTAGGACACTCTAGGATATGACGTGAATTTGAAAAAAATAAAAACATTCCTAAGTTTCCTATAGTCTCCTATTCATAGTTGTGGCGCACTTCAAAATCATTAATAAGAACCTATTCAATACGGTATGTTAAACTTCAAGAACCAATTCAAAACCTCAAGCTATGATACCAATTTTATCATGACCTAAGCCTAAGGCCTAGACGTGACACGATGAATGAGGCATCCTGAAAGTGCCTCACCCAAGCCTCTTAGCATTCATTTAGCTTTTCATAGGTAATGACATTCAATCATAAACAGAAGAAAAGGGGTAATGGGACTAAGGGAAAACAACATAGAATAAGAGTTATTTACAATATCAAACATCATTTATTTGTCCAACAAATACCTCTACAATTTTAGACTTGGCAGGGGATAAGGCATATACCTAGATAACTATCAAAGGTAGTCTCAAAAACACCAAGATAATATATATGCATGTCATCATCTAGAAAAGAAAATGAGATACTATTCCCGAAACATGGGAACTTACCAAGGTAGTAGTCTTCAATGATAAAACTAGCCACAAGGAGGAGAATGTAGAGCAACGCTAGTTCCTACATGGTGATATCATCTAGGCAAAAGAATATATGTTAGTACTTTGAATGTACTAAGTATGTAGGCAGGACTGAACATGTAAGAAACATTAGAATGTTAACATCGTATAAAATATAGTGCAATGCATGCATAATCTAGAATGTAAATAACATACGAAATATTTATTTTTGTGGGAAGATGACCATAACTACATTTAAGAACATGCGGTCTATTACATAGAATCCAACATGACCCCTGATGTTTGCATGGGGAGACTACTTGTCTGGCAGAGTTTCATCAACTTCAGTTATTTCTTTAACTTTAAATTTAAGGGCTATTTGTGTATCCACTAGTCTAATCCTAGAAGGTCTCCTATGTTGGCGCATAGTTAATGGGACAAGGGGTTCCCCATAACCTATGTATTCGAAATCATCATGTAGAAACACCTAAGATTCATCACTTGAAATTGATATATTGTGTTTAGAAATAACTTGAGCTCTATGGGTGGAAGAACCCATGAATGAGACCCATATACTTTGTGGAATGAAACCCTAGTACAGGCTTGAAAGTAATAGATACTTGATCTTCTTTTAATGGAACTCTAGCTTTCCTTATGGAGAGGAAGGCTTGAGAGGAACTTGGGTGGTTAGGGTTTTAGAACTTTGAGTGGGAGTGAATGAGTGTAGAAATGTGTTGGTTCATTTAGATTAGGTGAACCCGATCCCTAAAATGATCATACTTTAATGTTAAAACATAAGAAATGACCGAAATACCCTTTTTAAAAACTGGCCAGACAACGCTTCATAGGGACCCTTCATGGCCCGTGGTGCTAACCACGATCCATGGTAGGGTCCTGTTGTGAATGAATTAAAAGTAAAAATCTTGGTGTTGCAAGGAAAGTCTCTAAACTTCCTCCATAGAGACCTTCACGGTCCGTTGAGGGCATCATAGTTTGAGAACCACAGCCATGGTGCAGGTCCTGCAGGACATCTTGTAAAAGTGACCACTATGAATCACACCATGGTCTATGAAGAGATCCACATCCCGGGTTGGTAGTCCTTCATCCTTGCCTTGGAATGATTTTTGAGGCCTTAGGGGAGGGGACACAACCTAGGGCTTCACAGCCCGTGGTGCTTACCACTATCCATGGTTCTTCAACGTGGTACCTTCCCTATAGGGTTTGATTCTGAATCATCACCACGATGGTTCACCATGAGGTGTGGTGCATACCACGACTCGTTATGGCCTTTTGTAGTCTACATCTGGTGCCAGTTTTCTATATTTCTCTATAATTGCATTCTTTTTTCCTTTTATTAGGACTTTCCAAATTTTCCAAGGTCTTATATGATATTTTGAGGTTGTATTCCTTGGTCACATTATTTCAAGAGAAGGAATTATGGTTGATACAAAAAAGACCAAGGCGGTTAAGAACTGACCTAGACCATTGAATCTTTCATATATTCACAATTTCTAAAGCTTAGCTAATTACTATAGACGGTTTGTGGAAGGTTTTTCTTCCATTCCATCGCCCTTGAATACTTTGACCCAAAAGAGGGTGAAATTCCATTGGTCTGAGGCATGTGAGAAAAGCTTCTAAGAGTTGAATGATAGGCTTACTTCCTCTTTGGTGTTGACTTTATTGGAAGGTTCAAATAGATTTGTTGTGTATTGTGATTCTTCACAAGTTGGAATTAGCGGTGGTGGTATTTGATTTAAAGTTTTTGAGGCACTATTTATATGGTGTCTATGTCGATGTTCTCACCGATCACAAGAGTTTACAATATGTGTGAATCCAAAAGGACTTGAACCTTCGACAAAGGATATGGCTTGAACTGTTGAAGGATTAAAAAGAGTGTGTTATACCATCTAGGTAAGGCAAATGTGATTTCCAATGATCTTAGTAGATTGTCCATGAACAGTGTTGCTAATATTGAGGATGAGAAGAAAGAGCTAGTTTAGGATATGTATAGATTAGCCTATTTTGATGTTCGGTTGGTTGATTCCAGCGATAGTGGTGTTATTGTGCAAAATAGTTCCTAATCATAGCTTATGGAGGATCTAAAGGCAAAGCAAGATAGTGATCCCGCATTGGTGGACTTGAAGAAAATGATTGCTGAAAAAGCCATTAAGGATTTCTCCCAATGGAGAAATGGTGTTTTGAGATATCAAGGCTGATTGTATGTTCCAAATATTGATGGCTTCAAATATATGATATTCTCTGAAGATCATAGTTTGCAATATTCTATTCATCTTGATTCCACAAAAATATATCCAGATTTGAGGGAAGTGTATTGGTGGAATGACATGAAAAGAATATTGAGGAATTTATGGCTAAGTGTTCTAATTGTCAACAAATGAAAGTTGAGCATCAAAAGCTGGGTTTGTTACTGGTTTTCCTTGTTCTCATAGGGAACACGACTCTATTTGGGTGATTGTTGATTGAATAACTAAGTTAGCCTATTTCCTTCCTATTAAGACTTCATATTCAGCCGAGGGTTATGCTAGATTATAAATTAAAGAGTTGGTTAAGCTTCATGGTATTCCATTGTCTATCACTTTGGATTAAGGCACTCAATTTAAATCTCTATTTTGGAGATACTTCCAAAAGGGTCTTGGTAACCAACTGAAGCTTAGTAAATCTTTTCACCCATAAACGGATGGTCAGGCCGAGTGTACCAATCATACATTAGAGAATATGTTGAGAGCATATGTTTTTGATTTTAAAGGAACTTGGAATGATCATTTTCCGTTGATAGACTTTGATTATAATAACATTTATCATTCTAGTATTGAGATGACTCAATTTGATGCCTTGTATGGTAGGCGGTGTAGATCTTCTATCAGTTGGTTTGAACTCGGTGAAGTTACTTTGATGGGACCTGAGTTGGTGTTTGAGGTTGTGGAGAAGGTTAGGCTCGTTAGAGAAGGATTGAAAATGGCCCAAAGACGACAAAAGTCCTATTCAGATGTAAGAAGAAGTGAACTTGAATTTGAGGTTAAATATTGGGTTTACTTGAAAATTTCATCCATGAAGGCTGTGATGCATTTTGGTAAGAAAGGGAAACTAAGTCCCCACTATGTTGGCCCATATCAGATTATGAGGCGGATTGGTAAAGTGGCTTATGAATTGGATGCGCCTTCAGATTTGACATCAGTGCATCCGGTGTTCCATTTATAATTATTAAGGAAGCTTTTTGGTGATCCTTGCTCCATTGTACCATTGGACAACACTGATGTCACGACCCAAGCATAAGGCCTAGACGTGTAGTGATCAAGAACTCAAAGGATCTCAACCAAGCCAACTTAGCATATATTGCATACATAAGGTAAAGAAACATGATAAGATAAGCGAAAGAATCAAATCAACATAAAAGTGAAGAAAAGTAAACTCCAACCTAATTTCAAAAATGGAGTTATATCAACTTGAAATGTAAAAACATGCCTCTATTCTAGACTACATGGAGGCTTAGGGTAAGCTCCTAGCTCACCCGAATCTTAAGAAGAACGTCAATGTAACAATATGAAAGAAAAATCATGTCCTCTATGAATGATGACTCACCAATGACAACTTTTGAGAATCAACCCATCTCTAGACATGAATGTGAGGAGCATGAGCATAAGGATGTTTGTCATTAGAAACAAACTAAATTGAAGTGGTTATAGTTAAATCGAAGTCGAGTAGTGGGTTGTCGTTGTGGTGATGCGGGTGCAGATTGTTGGGTTTCATGTTGCAGGGATTAAAAGTGTTTGAAAAAGGGTGTGGGTGCTACTGGTTGCAGCCACACGACCCTCCGTTTGTTATGGTTAAAGATTTTTCGAAATAAAGGTTAAAAACTCTTTTTTGGAATTTTAAATTTTAAGCTAGTTGTTTGCAGTTGTATTGTGTGATGTTGAGTTGGTTCAATTGTATATATGCTTCTGGTTGTTTTTGTTGGTATGGTTGTTGACATGGTGGCCGAGTTCAAATCTCGGGGATGTTGAAGTTATAGGGGTGATGCTGTCCGATTTTTCGGTAACTTAGGAACTAGTAATGAACTAGTCGAGGAAAATAGATAAGGAAATGACCTCTATGGAGACTTGGTTGTAGAATTGGAATTGGAAAGTGAAAGGTCATTAACCATAGTATTACTTTCATGTTAAATAGGTTCAAGAGACGACGAGGCGAATATATTAGGAGTAATCCGTAAGAGGTATGTAAAGCTAACTGTTCCTTCTTTATGCATGTCTTTGGCATAATTATGTAAAGCTAACCGTTCCTTCTTTTGGCATGTCTTTGGAATAAGTATGTAAAGATAACCGTTATTTCTCTTGGCATATTTTAACATAAGTATATAAAGCTAATCTTCCTTTTTGGCATGGTTTTTATGAAATAAGTATATGACTTTTATATGATTCCAAGGAAGTTATTATTCGTAGAGCCTCTAGGATGGACAATTTCTTGATTTCCAAAAGATATTTTATTATGCTTTGATACGAGTATATGATTCTAGAAGTTCTATTTTGATATAATCCATAGTGACTTTCAAAAGGTACTTAATATGACTCTTGTCTTGATTTTGAATGACAACTCATTTTCATTATTCCATCGAGTCTCAAATATGATTTAAATTGCATACAATTTCTCACCACTCCACTCGTGGATTCCTTAATGCTTTCTTCACTGATCCTGGGTCAACTTTGTTATCGTGCATCTCTCTACATTGTTTGCCGTGTCTTAACGTGAGGGGGCAGGTACACCCTATACATGGGTTTGTAGAGTTATGTTATGCCATGTACACATATGATATGACATGCTGTGATATGGCCATCTGATGTGATATGATTTCTTACGGATATATTCCCTACTCTGGATAGATGTTGTGCTGTGGCTCTAGTGATGGGGTGGCAACCACGTTTTGTTCACCAAGTCCCGTAATGGGGCCGGATATGGCCTATATTTTTCCACTTGCATATTATCAGAGGTTGTAAAAAGCATTTTGATATTTCTAGATATTTTGCCTTTGTTTTGCATGTTGTATTCTAGTGATGACTTTATTTATTACAGTCCTTGCTTTACATATTCGATATATTTTCCTTACTGACCCCCTTTCTTTGGGGGCAGCATTACAAGCCCGCATGTACAGACTCTCGGTTTGTTGATCGACTCGCTTAGGACATCCACCCTGTTGGTTGGCAGTGCTCCTTTATATGGAGCCCTATTTTGGTACTAACTTTTCTATTGTATATTTATACGTGATGGTTAAGGGTATATAGGGGCCTTGTCCCTTCATATGATTATGCTATCATTTTGTAGAGGTTTGTAGACTTGTGTTGTGGGTTCTATATATGTGTTTTGGTCTTGGGTTCAGTGACGGTCTTAACGACCTTTATGTACTACATCTATTTTCGTGTACTTTTTACCAATCTTTTTTGATTTCTGCATTTGTTCATTCTTCTAAGACGCTAAGTGGATCTAACGATACGTATGGGTTCCCCACTCGGGCACCAGTCACGGCCTATGAAGTTAGGTCATGACAGAGAGAATCATAATGATCAAAGCATTTGAAAAGCATAATTGAGATCATAAAAATATATAAGAGTTCATGCATTTGTGGGATAGGAACAATAATCGATATTAAGACCACGCGAGCTATAACATGGATTCCCAATGTTACCCCTACACCAAAAAAAAGGGTAATCTTCTTGCCAAGATAGACTCTACCCAGTTTAAATAGGTGATCATGCTATGTGGATCCACTAGCAAAGCCATGAAGACAACCTATGGTGTCACGTAGATTATGCGACTTGAGGCATCTACTAAAGTTTTTGGTAGGTCCCCCACCTCAAGTCCACTCGGTGCTAAGTCAAATCCCACGGAATACATCATATAGTGAACATACATAGCATATATCATAACTTTTCATAACTTCTGAATTCATAGAATAGCTGATGTCATAAAGTAATTGCAATATGGATATTGACCTTCTATCATTACAAAACATACTTACATAATTCATGAAATTAGGTCCTAGGTCACCACATACCTATGTCGCCTTCCTTCATAATTTGCATGAAATTCATATATTGAACATACTTGTAATTCAATATCATAATTCATACTTAAATGTGAAGTAAAAACTAATATACATAATCAATTTGTATGAAAATTATGATATTACCTTGAAATCATTGGATTCATAATCATACTTCATGAAATAATCATAAAAAATTGGCTTCATGTATGGGAAACCATAATTAAACTTAAAATCATGCAATTCATGTAAGAACATACTTATAATGATCTTTCGTAATAATTAAAAATATAATTTACACAGCCTAATGCAATTCATAAAACTAGGGTTACAAACCCAATTGAAATTCAGGAGATTTTGAGTAGAAACCTTGGGACTCCACGGAATAAAGGGACCCATGGATCAATACCTACATACCTTGATTGAATTTAACCTTGGAGTTAAAAAAGGAGACTTTTCTTGAAGAAACCCTAGCGCAACATTTGATGAAGAATATAAACTTTGAAGGAGCCTTGAGAGAGAAGTCTTTTAGTTGATTGGGAATTGATGAAGGAAAAGAATACGTTTAGGAGTATTTATGATAATTTCATAATGAATCTAGTCCCAAAAATGTCCACATACATTAGTAAAAGAATAGGGAAAAGACCAGATTACCCCTTATTAACTAGGACTGGAAGTCATCACGCAGGATCCATGACGGCCCGCTATGCTCATCATGATTAGTGGTGGTGTCCGTGATGTTTGACTTGGAATTTGAGTTTTTTGAGTTTACGAGGTAGGTTTTAGAACTTTTTTCACGGGATACTTCACAGTCCGTGAAGTGAATTACAGTCCATGGACATGGGCATGGTGCAGGTCCTGCAGGGTGACTTCCAAAAGTGAGCACCACGAAGCTCACCACGGTTCGTGAAGAGTTCCACGACCAGTAATGGCAAGTCGTGGTCTAAGCCTTAAGATCATGTTTTGAGGTCTCATAGGAGGGGTCACCACGGAGGTCTTTAGGGCCTGTGGTGGTCACCAAGGTCTGTGGTGGCCTCCATGGTGATCATCTAGTGCAAAAAATTTAGCTTTTCCAGATTTTCATGTTTTGATCAATATTTTCTAACTTTCAAAATTCCGGGGTCTTACATTTATAAAAGGTTTTCTTTGACAACAATGCCTGCATAATCAATCATGTAAATAACATTTGAAATACTCATTTTGTTTGTGGGAAAATGACCATAACAGACATTTTAGATCATGCAAGGTATTACATAGAATCCAACATAGCCTCCTACGTTGGCATGGAGAGACTACTTGTCGGGTAGAGCTCTGTCAAACTTCTTTCATTTCTTTAATTTTAACATTAATGGATTTTGTGGATCCACTAGCATAAACTGATAAGGGCTCCTATGTTGGTGCATAGTTAATGAGACAAAGGATTGCTACTAGGATTCCCTTATCGAATTCCACCTCAATGCCCCATTTTGTGCAAAGTCAATCTCATGGAATAGTTCAATATAAATTAAGAACATAATCATTTACATAGCTTTAAATGATCAAAGCGTCATAGGGTAGAATATCTCATTAATATCCTTCTTTGATTCACACAAGTGAGAATTGACCTTTCACAAGTGGAACATATCATTTCATAATCATTTCATTATTTCTTCATTTCATAATACTCCCTTTGGTCATAGACATTTACTTTAATGAACAATCGATTTTTGAAGTCAACACTTTCAATACAAACTTCATTTTAATGTGGTGAAACTAGGTGAGTTCTATTAATTCAACCTTCAAATCATTTAAAACAATTCTAGCATACATAAGAGTAATGTAATGCATCAATTAAAAAATCTTTAAAAAAGACCACCAATACACTTTAAAACTCCTTTTCATGCATTCATTTAAGGACCTTTGATAAATCAACCATCTCATGCAATTTAAAGTCAATATAAGCTAAGATAGATAAATAAAATTTACATATTCATCAATCTATACATTTGAAATCATACTATGAAAACTCATAAAATTATCCATTTGACATGAGCTACTAGGTTTAGAAAAATACTTGGGCTCCATGGGTGGAAGAACTCGTGAATGAGACTGACATACCTTAGGGAAATAAATCTCTAATGCAAGCTTTGGAAGTGGAGACTTGAAGATCTTGGAATGAAACCGTATCTTTCCTTAGTGAAAAAGACTTCGAGGGGAGATTGAGAGGTTAGGGTTTTGAGTCTTAGAACCTTGAGTGAGAATAATGAATTTCGGAGGGATTAGTATCATTTATATAGGGTGAATTCAATCTCCTAAATGACATCAATTTGTTGTTAATACACAAGAAAAGACAAAAATATCCTTTGTAAAACTAGTTGAACTTGGGCTTCACAAAGGAACCATCATGGCCCGAGGTGATCACCATGGCCCAAGGTGCTCACCATAGCCCATGGTGGTTTCCCGTGATAATGGAGATGGAGAAAGATTTTTGGGGTTTGCAGTGGAAGTCTAAGAACTTCCTCCACAGCGACCTTTATGGTCTGTGGAGGGCATAACGATCTGTGAACCTTTGTCGTGGTGCAGTACCTATAGAAGGGCCTGCATGAGTGACCACCATGGAACATACAATGATCCGTGAAGAGCTACACAGCCTGTCGTGGTCCATCGTGGTCCCAGCCTTGGAAAGTCTTTCTAAGGCCTTAGGGGAGGGGTCACCACGAAGGGCACTATGGTCTTTGGTGCTCACCATAGTCTATGGTCCCTCATTGTGGTACTTTTACTATAGGGTTGGGTTTCAAAACCTTCACCACAGTGTCTCACCATGAAGTGTGATGGCCCTTCATAGTCATCACCTGGTACCAGTTTTTCTAAAATTTTTTGGGATTTCATCATTTTTCCTTATTTTAGGACTTTCTAACTTCCGAGATCTTACAATATCTCCTATTTCGGAAAATTCATCCTTGAATGAAATTTAAATAACATAGAAAGGACAAAGAATCAGGACTATCAACCTAACAGGAATAGAATGACACTTTGAAATGCTTAGAATATGAGATCTTTAAACTTAGCATAAAACATGACTTTAAGAGTCATTTAATTAACATACATGCATATGAAGACCTAGTAAAAACTGTAATGTAGGAGTCTTAAATAATTCATGAATAACTTAGTACCTTAGGCTTGAGTAGATTGGAAGAGATAAGGGTATCGCTTCATCATATTCACTTTTGATACTCATGTAGCGCTTTCAACTTGTTGATTCCTACAAAGGACTTTGACAGGTGCAACTTTCTTTATCCTCAATATTTTAACTTGCCAGTCCAAAATTTCAATTGGAACCTCTTCATAAGTCATGTTTTCTTCAATATTCACTACTTCCAATGGAACAATGGAACTTGGATCACCCACACATTTCCTCAACATAGACACATGGAACACCGGATGAACCATTTCCATTTCCATTGGCAACTCTAACTCATAAGAAACCTTGCCAACACGTATCAAGATTATATAAGGCCCTACATACCTAATGCTCAATTTCTCTTTCTTAGTAACTCGAACTATTTTCATGACCCAACTCCGTAGGCCGTGACTGGTTCCCTAATTAGGCACCCATACGTACCCTTAGCCCCACTGAATATGTTAGCAGAACAAACAAATTAGGAAATCAAAAGAGATCGCTAGAGAGCACACGAAAATAGATGTAGCACACGAAGGCCGTTAAGGCCATCACTGAACACAGGCCCAAAACACATATACAAAACCCACAACACAAGTCTATAGATCTCTACAGAACGGTAGCATAATTATATAACGGGACAGGTCCCCCGTCGTACCCTTAACCAATATGTACAAATGTACAACAAAACAAAAGTTAGTAGCAAAATAGGGCTCCGGATAAAGGAGCACTACCAACCAATAGGATGGATGTCCTAGGCGAGCAGATCGGCAAATCGGGCGACTATACCTGCGGGCATATAACGCAGCCCCCCTCCCCCCGAAGAAAGGGGGTTAGTACGATATATGTACTGAGTATATAAAGCATGGACTGTAATAAATAAAGCCATTACCCGAACAGAAGGTGGAAAAATGAGAAAAATATCCAGAATATCAAAATGTTTTTCATAATCACAAATAATATATGCGGAAAAACATATGCCATATTCGGCCTCATTATGGGACTCGGTGAACAAATAGAAAATGTGGTCTCTGCCCCGTCACTAGCGCCACAGCACATCATAACTCCAAAGTAGGGAATATCTCCGTAACAGATCATATCATATCAGATGGTCATATCAGATCATATCATATCATTGGTGTACATGGCACATTATAACTCCACAAATCAAACCCATGTATAGGTCGTACCTGCCCCCTCATGTCAGGGCATGGCGAACAATACAAAAAAGTATGCACGATAACAAAACTTGGCCCGGGATCGGTGAAAGAAGCATTGAGGCATCCACGAGTGGAGTAGTGAGAAACCAAATGCAATTTAAATCATATTTGAGACTCGATGGAATAATCAAAATAAACTATCATTCAAAATCCAGACAAGGATCATATCAAGTACCTTTTGAAAGTTACTATGGGTTATATATCAAAATAGAACTTTTGGGAATCATATACACATATCAAGGCATAACAAAATATCTTTTGGAAGTCGAGAAGTTGGCCATTCTAGCGGCTTTACGAATAGGAACTTCTTTAAAATCATATGAAAGTTATATACTTGTTTCTTAAAATCCATGATGAAAAGGAATATTATCTTTATATACTTATGTCAAAGAAATGCTAAAAGAAAGTATAAGCCTTACATACGTATGCCAAAACATGCCAAAAGAAAGAAACGTTAGCTTTACATACCTGTTACGGGTTACTTTTTATTCCATTCGTCTCGTCGTCCTTTAAACCTAAGTAACATAAAAGAAATATGAGTATTAACAATCCTTGGCTTTCCAGCACCTTAGGCTACACACGAGTATTTGTAGAACTCATCTCCTTGCTCTTTTTCTTGACTAGTTCCCTAACTAGTTAAAGCGTTAACGAAAATCGGGCAGCATTTCTCCTATAATGTGCCCTATCCGAATTTCCAATTAGGTCCCTAATACCTACATCCAACAAACAACAACAATCTGCAGCAATTCACACGAACAATATACAACATAAACTCCAAACGACTTATTCAAAAATACGGTAGCACAATAGGGCGTCTAGCCTTCATTTTGTAACGCCTTTCATTATACGCAATGAGGGGTCGTTTGGATTCAACCAACAGCACCCTAACCCATATTATAACATATTTAGGCCTTACAACAACACATCAAACCCCTGCAGCAGTACCTCACACGAACAACACTATCCTTCGTCGACAATTTAACTATAGCAATTCCAATTTAGTTTATTTCGATCGTCGAGCATTTCTATGATATTCTTAAACTTCCATAAGCATACAAGGGGTGTAATACACCATATAAAAACACCATAAAATTCAATTTAAATGGAAAGGCCTTACCTTACGTTAAACTGGTCAAACTTGCCAAAACTTATCAAAATGCGAAATCTGGGCATCCCACTATCTTATATTGTCGCTTAGTTTCGGAGGGGTAATTGAGGGAAACAATATTTGTGACCTCAATGAAAGTTATAGACATGTGTATCAAGGTCGCAAAAAATTTTGATTTATCCCTACAACAATTTTGTACGAAAATATATGCCCAAAATACTCACAGCTGTCCATGTAGGATTTTCAAAACAAAATCTGGGCAGTACCTCCTCTACACTGCATCACCCTTTTTCGCGAATCTAAGAGCAAAACTGGATTTTTTAGGATAAATGAAAGTTATATCCCTATTAAATAGCTTTCCAAAACATCTTGAATCACTCGAAACAAATCTTTACACAAGGAGTTATACTAGTATTACTAACATAAGTCCTATTCAAAAAAGGGTTTATTGATAAAAACGAAAAGCTCCTCAAAACCCCAACTATAAATTTTATGTTGTTAAACCCCTCTATATCAACGTACAATACCTTAAATAATTAATTCACGGATCGAAAATGGAGGCCTTACCTTATTCTTGTGGCTGCCGTGACTCTCTCTTCTCTCCCTCAAGTTTTCTCCAATTTTCCTTAAGTGTAGATGCTGAAAAATGAATCCCTTAGTCATAATTTCAGCATATATATCCAACTTTTGGAGGTGACATGTGGCATCCCCCTAGGGTGACACCTCATCCATGCATCCAACCTAAATCCACCATGTGGCAGCATGGGACCCACCTAGGTGTGTCACCTTCTTGCTTGTCACCTGCTTGCTTTGCTTTAGTAAGTTCGAAACTAGTTTTTTTGCTCCCTTTCGTAGGTTCATCATCTCATCTTATTTTAAGTTCGACTTGTACTCAAGTAGCTTAGTTATGTAAGACATCCAAGTTGCTAGCTTACGCGATACAAGCGAGTCTTACGACTCATTTCTCGACCTCCAACTCCTTTCGAACTCTTATAACCTTATTTCCAATCTTCCCTATTATGAAGCATATCATTCTTCTTTCTTTAGGATTATTTGATAGCATTATAGATTATCCGACTCACATGACGACTCCAAAAAAAAAACTTAAGAGCTTTCCCAGAAACATGAGAAGCTTAAGATGCGTTCCAAGGTTCCAAAGAACAGGGTGTAACATCTATACCCTTCATGGGTGAAACCTTCAAGTATATCCAATCATCTACGTTGAACTCAAGATCCCTTATCTTTGTATTAAAATTGGACTTTAGGTGACTTTGAGCCATCTTCTACCTTTTTCAAAAGCATCAAGCACCAAATAAGGACCCAACAAGGTCTTATCCCCCACTTCGAACCAATAAGCCGAAGAGCTGCATCATCTTCCATACAAAGCCTCAAATGGCACCACCTCAATACTTGAGTAGTGGCTATTATTGTAGGAGAACAGATAAGAGGTAGATGGCCAAACCAACTCTGCTTAAATTACTACACACAAGCCCTTAAAATATCCTCTAGTGTTTGAATTGTCCATTCAGCTTGCTCATTCATTTAAAGATGGAATGCAATCCTTAGCTTCACCTTGGTACCAAGATTACTTTGAAATGAGAAGTGAATTTGGTACGATGCTCCAAAATAATTGACAAAGGCACACCATGCAACCTTACCAATTCTTGAATATACAACTTAGCATAATCTTCGGCATTATAAAATCTCTTGACTGGTAAAAAGTGAGCAGACTTCGTCATCTTATCAACAATCACCCAAATTGAATCATGATGTTTCCAAGTATGGGCAAGCCCACTACAAAATCTATGTTTACATATTCCCCACTTCCAAGTGGGAAATTCAATGTCTTGGGATAGGCCACCAAGCCTTTGATGTTCGGCCTTAACTTGTTGGCAATTTGGGCATTCGGCCAAGAACTTTGCTATGTGCTTTTTCATCCCAATTAATTAATAGAGCTCATTTAAGTCTCGGTACATTTTAGTTGAACCGAGATGAATAGAGTATGAAGAACTGTGATCCTCCTTCAATATCAAACCTTTTTGGCCATCCATTTTCGGAACACTAACCAGCCTTGGTAGTGAAGTACCCTATCTCTCCCATGTGAGATGACCTATACTTTCTTTTCTTTCCCCATCTTTTTTAACTACACAAATGTTAGGTCAAGGTCTTATTTGGACTTAGCATACACCATCAAAGATGATTCGAACCAGTTATGAACAAGCATACCACCATAACCGGAACCACTCAACTTCACCCTTAATAAAGACAATGGATAAACATCCTTTGCCAACTCCCTTTTCCCTTCATCAACATGAGTCACACTCTCCATAGACACTCTCCTAAGTGCATCAGTAGCAATATTGGCTTTACACGAATTATAATGCACACTCATATTGTAGTCCTTGAGAAGTTCGAACGACATTTTTTGCCTTAGATTGATGTCCTTTTGGGTGAATACATATTGGAGACTTTTGTGATCAGTGAATATATCCACATGTACCTTATAGAGGTAGTTCCACCAAATCTTTAGAGTAACTACAACGGCCGTTAATACAAGATCATGGGTAGGGTAGTTATGCTCATGTACCTTCAATTGCCTAGAAGCATATTATATAACCTTGCCGTTTTGCATCAAGACACAACCCAAACCAAATATTGAAGCATCACAATATACCACAAACCCTTCTAAGCCTTTTGCTAGAGTCAAGATAGGAGTGGAGGTTATATGATATTTCAAATTTTAGAAAGTCTTTTCACACTCATCTGTCTATAAGAACTTTGCCTTCTTTTGGGAAATTTTTTTCATATGAGATGAGATAGAAGAGAACCCTTCTATGAACCTTCTATCATACCCGGCTAGACCTAAAAAGCTCCTAATGTCCAAAGGAGACAATGGTCTAGTCTAATTCCTTACCGCCTCCGTCTTCTTAGGGTCAACCTTGATCCCATCACCAGACACTATGTGACCAAGAAATACCACCTCTTTCAACCAAAATTTACAGTTTCTAAACTTGGAAAACAATTGTCTACCCCTCAAAGTTTGAAATACAACGCTCAAATAGTCCTTATGGTCTTCCTTACCCCAAGAGTAAATCAAGATGTCATCAATGAAGACCACCATAAAAGTATCTAGGTAGGATTTGAACACCCTATTTATTAGATCCACGAATATCACTGGCGTATTCGTCAACCAAAATGACATTACGAAAAACTAAAAGTGACCATACATTGTCCGAAATGCCATCTTGGGAATGTCACACTCCCTTACCTTAGTTGATGATAGCCAAACTGAAGATTGATCTTAGAGAAATGACTTACCCCTTGCAATTTATCCAATAGATCATCTATCCTAGAAATTAGATATTTGTTCTTAATATCATTTTATTCAATTACCAGTAGTCTATGCATATTCGAAGTGACCTATCCTTCTTTCTCACAAACAATAAGAGAGCATTCCATGGTGAAATACTTGGCCTTATGAACCCCTTTTCCAACAAGTCCTTTAATTTTTCCTTTAACTTCTTAAATTTTGTCGGGGCTATTCAGTAGGGAGGAACAGAGATAGGTTGGGTATTAGAAAGAAGATTGACACCAAAATCAACTTTCCTTTCAAAAAGCACATAGGAAGGTCATCGATAAAGACATCGGGAAACTCATTGACCACGGTAACCGACTCAAGAGAAGGACTTTCGAAGTCAACATCCCTAACTCTCACAATATGGTAGATGCAACCTTTAGAAATCAACTTTTGAACTTTAAGACAAGAAATGAACCTACCCTTCACTACAGAATCATGACCTTCCCATTCTAGAATAGACTCATTTGGGAATTGAAATTTAACTCAACGAGTTCTATAATCTATGGAAGCATAACATGCATGCAAACAATCCATCCTAATTATAACTTCAAAATCTACCATGTCCAGCTCTATGAGATAACAAGGGACAACTTTATGCAAGATAGACACGAGATAATTTTTATAAACCTTTCTAGCAAGAATTGACTCACCAACAGGGTCTATTAACATTTTTGGTAACACACCAAACCTATTAGTATGGAATAGAGTAATCAAGGAAAACTTTTCACCCAGATCTAATAATGCATAACATTGGGTGCTTTCTCAACCTCTTGTCTCCCATGCAAAGCATAAAAGTGGTTGGCGCGTTGGCCACCTAATTGTACTTATTGACCATGAACAATTTGTCCTTGAGGCCTATTACCACCAATTATGCAATCTCTAGTATGGTGGCCTAGCTTGCCACACTTGAATTATGAATTGGAGTTGTCCTTTTCCATTACCACTATAACTAGACCTCTGATGATTGAACCCTCCACCATCCACTCTATCCTTCTTGAACCCTCCTGACATCTCCCTCATATTCTCATCCTCAATTTGTTCTGCATAATATGTCATGAGTCGGGAGTTTTCCATATCTTTGACCAACATGGTCATCTTGCAATATTTGGATACCAAACTAGAAACACCAAAAATAAACTTTCTCATCTTTTCCCTTGGTTCGGCGACCATAAAAGGAGAATTCTTAAACAATTTAGTGTCCTTGAGGGAATATTCCCTCACAATCACGCCCCCTTGGCAAAGTTTAATGAACTCTTGGATTATTGCCTCCTTATCTCCAAAGGAAAGAACCGATCAAGGAAGGTCCCCTTGAATTCTTCCCATTTTATAGGCTCCATATATTTCCCCCTCTCCACAACATATTGCTCATACCAAACCCTTGCCACGCCTTTGAGTTGATAAGCCACTAGCTTGGCCTTCTCATTTTGAGGCACACCCATAAATGACACAATCTAATAGACCTCCTCAATTAACTCCATATGGTCCTCATCTACCTTAGAACCATCAAACTCGAGTGTATTCATTCTATTGAAATCCTAAATCCTAGAAGTCGGAGTAGGCACTTGGGGAGGAGCAAGAGGAATAATGTCTTGGTTAGTTTAGTTGGCTACGGCTTGAGCCAATAAAGTGATGATGATGCGGAATTCTGCACATGTTACTTCTTCCTCAAGGTATGGAGATTTGAGAACCAGAGGATCTTGCTTTCATCATCAACCCTTACTCGAGGTGGAGGTACTCTTCTTGGAAGCATGATTTAGAGAACATTAAATGATTCATTAGTTAGAGGAAATCTTAGGACACTCTAGGGAACCACATGAACTTGAAAAAAATAAACACTTTCTTAAACATCCCATAGTCTTCTATTCATAGTTGTGGCTCACTTCACAACCATGAATAAAACCCTATTCAACGTAGCATGTTCGACTTTGAGGACCATTCAAAACCTATATCTCTGATACCATGTTTGTCACGACCCAAGCCTAGGACCTAGACATGACACAGCAAATAAGACATCTGTAGGTACCTCACCCAAGCCTCTTAGAATTCATTTAGATTTCTATAGGTAATGACATTTAATAACAAGCCAAAATAAAAAGGGAAATAGGACTAAGGGAAAAATCATAAAACAAGAGTAAATTTACAACTTTAAAATATTATCAATTTATATCTAAACAAACCTCTACATATAGACTTGGTGGGGCTCATACATGTTTCTAGATCACCCTCAATAAAAATAGAATAAGAACCATGAAAGGTATCCAAAAGTCTTTACACATCATAAGCTTGAAAAGAAAATGGGATATTATTCCCAAAACATGGAACTCACCAACTATGTAGCCTTCAATAAAATCAAGTAGCCACATGGAGGTGAATGTAGAGCAACGCCGATCCCTATATGGTGATATCATGTGGCAAAAAGAGTATGAGTTAGTACTTTGAATGTACTAAGTATGTAGGCATGCATTAACATTGAAGAAACATTAGAACATTTGTATAGTATGGAACATAGTGCAATACATGAAAAATCAATCATGTAAATAACATTTGAAACATTCATTTTCTTGTTGGAAGATAACCATAATCGACATTTAAGACCATGTGAGCTATTACATTGTCATGACCCAACCTAGGGCCTAGTCATAACACGGCAATCAAAATCTTGTAAGGCTCCAACTAAGACTCTTAACATATCATTAAGCATGCATAAGGTAAAATAAGTGCGCAAATAATATAAGAAAGATTTCAACATAAAGCATAAAAGAGAATATAATCCAACTACATAGACTCTACATATTTTATCTATCAAATGCCTCTACTAACGAAAATGGGTAGGGCTAAGACCTGTCCCTAGCACCCCCTCAAATCAAAACATAACAATTCTTTTGATGTAAGAAGAAACAACTAATAACTAGTCTCAAAAACATCTACATACATTCATAAAAGAATAGGGAAAAAACTGAAATACCCTTCATTTAACTGAAACTGGAACTCACCACGGAGGACCCATCATGGTCATTGATGCTCATCACGTCCTGGGGTGGTATCCGTGATGTTTGACATGGGATTGAAATCTTGAGAGTTATAGAGGTCGGTTTTAGATCCTCCTTCACAAAACCCTTCATAATCTGTTGAGTGCATCATGGTCCGTAGAACATGGTCGTGGTGTAGTTCCTATAGGGTGGTTTACAAGAGTGACCACCATGGAACCCATCGCGGTCCATGAAGATATACATTGCCCTTTATAGTCGATCGTGGTCCTTGACTGGAAAGTTTCCTGGGGCCTTAAGAGAGGGGTCAACACGGAGGGCATCATGGCCTGTAGTGCTCACCATGATCCGTGGTCCCTTGTTGGGATCCTTTTATTATACCTCATACTTTTGTACCTTGGGATGTGTTCTTAAGCTTTTTGAAATTTTTCATATGATCCCTACTGGCTACAATGTGACTAAACAATCCTAAGTAAGGTAGGATGAGGCCGTCCCAAATAATTGGAAATAGATTTTAAAGGATGTGAAAAGAGTTGGAGGCTAAGTAAAAAGTCGTGGAAACTGACTTACTCGCATAAGCTACCAACTTGGATAGATTACAAAATTAAGCTACTTGAGTATACTTCGATCTTAAGTAGCGAAGATTATATAGATTCTAAAAGTGAGACGAGACTATGAACCTATGAAAAGGAGCAAAAACTAGATTCCAAAGATACGAAAAGAAGAAAGTAGGGGGAAAGTAGGTGATGCACCTACTTGGAGTAAGTAGGTGACACACCTACTTGGGTGGACCCCACCATGCAACTTCGTAGCATGTGGGTGGATGCATGAGGTGAGGTGGCACCCTAGGGGCTGGACATGTGTCACCCCTAGGGGATGCCACGTGTCACTCTCTAAAGAAGGTTATATAACCCTAAGTTAATGTCTAAGGAGTAATTCTTTCATCCTTTACACTTAGTAAAGTTAGAGAAAAATAGAGAGAAAATGAAGAAGAGCTACGGCAATGGCTCCAAAAAGTAAGCCCTCTGATTTCATTTCGTGAATTAACTATCTAAGATGTTTCTTGATCATGTAGAGGTGTATATATTTATGTTATGTTGACTAAGGAGTCACTTCTTCATCCTTACACTTGGTGAAAAATTGGAGAGAAACTAGAGAGGAAAAGAGGAGTTGCTACGGCTTGGAGGAGAACATGGTGAGCCCTCAACCTTTTCTCCGTGAATTCATTATCTAAGGTGTTCTTCGAATAAGTAAAGGGGTTAAACAATGTAAACATTGATAGTTGGGGCAGCAACAATGTTCAGTGTGAGACAACAACTTTCGGCAAGTTTCGGAAGCTAAGTTGTTAAGTTATGGCTTGATTCTCTTGTCACGTGTTTTTGTGAGTGTTTAAGCATGTTGGGGGTATGTGAATATAGTTTGGAAACATGAAAATATGTATGTGACTGCTAAAATGTATGGCAGGTCGTGTAGGGGTTGTTTTGACGTATTCTAGTCGGCTTAAAGTTTAACTAGTGTTGTTGTTATTGTGGTGTTGTCCTTGGAGGTGGTTTATCTATGTTACAGGTCTGGAACTTGTTTTAAAATGGCTATATATTCTGTTTTTTTCATCTACATAGTACCCCATTTTGTGTGGTTAAAGGTTTTATGAATAAAGACTAAAAACCTTATTTTGGTATCATAATTTTGGGCGAGTCGTTGGGAACTTCTATTGTGTAATATTGTAGTGATTTGGTTGTATATAGCTGCTGGTTGTTGTTCTTAACATGGCTTCTAAGGTTATAGGTTATGTTGGAAATTTGGATATGGCAAGTTACAGAGGAGAAGCTGCCCGATTTCCATGAACTTCTTAACTAACTTTTAAACTAGTCGAGAGAGGCAAACATGGAAATGGTTCCTATGGATACTTGAATACAAATGTAGGAACTGGAGAGTCAAAGGTTATTAATATGAGTATTATCTTCGTGTTAAATAGGTTCATAGGACGACGACGTGAACGTGGTTATGAGTAACCCATAAGAGGTATGTAAAGCCTATCTCTCCTTTCTTTTGGCATGCATTCAAGTAAGGAATGATATTAGCTTGGGGTTAAATCTACTCATAAATGCCAAGCATAATTCATGGTCCTTATTTACTTCTTTATGAAAGCACTCTTACAGTAATTAAACTAGGGCTTCTCAAACCTTTCATACGTTAGGAAGTGATGAGTATGTGAAGCTACCCTTTCTTTTATTTTGGCATATCTTAGATGTAAGTATTATGTATGTGAAATTGGGATTTATTCCATTCTTAAAGCTCTGAGTATGAGTTAAGACTCTTGTTCACTTCCTACTTATTAGAACTCCTGTAATAAGTTGAGTCATTACCTTTCAAGTCTTCCATGTGATAAAAAGTAGTACATGTAAAGCTTGTCCTTTCCTACTTCTACAAAGACTAGACTATAGGTAATATAGGACATGGATTTGGAGGTGACTCCATTTATAGTTCTGGGTATAACTCATGATTGAGTCACCTTTGAATATTAAAGGTCTGGAAGTAGTTAAACTACTATTCTTGAGCCTTCTATATAGTGAATAGTAAGTAGAGATACCAGCTCCTCTTCTTAAAGGCTCTACAAGGGTAAAAGTCTCTGATTGTATAAACTATATAACATCACCTTGATACATGCCTCTGATGCCTAAGACTTCACTTGATATGATTCCTACTAACCGTTGGAGGGTAGTTAAGATGATTACTACCCTGATCTTTAAGTGATGGTTCGCTTGATTACTACCCTGCTTTGCTCACACATACTATAATACATCTTTCACTAAGTCAGAGGCCATATATAATATATGTATACAATATACAGATCAGGCCGTCATTCCTCAATATTAGTATATGAGATATGTGGATTGGGTCGTCATTCCTCAGCATTATTATGTGATATGTGGATCGGGCCATCATTCCTTGGCATTATTATATGATATGTATGTATACGGATTGGGCTGTAGTACCTTGGCATTATTATATGATATACGGATCGAGCCATTGTACCTCGGAATTATTACATGAGATATGGATCGGGCCATCATTCCTCTACATTATTATATGATATGTGGATAGGGCCATCGTTCTTTGGCGTGTACTTACTATATACATCACTCGGGCTGTACGTTCCATAGTGCTAATACTATATATAGGCCTATGATGATAGAATGATGTATTTGTAACACCGAGTCCCCTAGCGGGCCAGGTACGGCGTGTGATGAGGGTATACATGACTTGATATTATAATATACAGGTACAATGATTTATTAAAGGTTTCACTTATTCCCTGCATCCCTATTTCAGTTGTAATCTCATTTATGCTATGTTATGCTTTATATACTCAGTACACATATCATACTGACCCCTTTTTCTTTGGGGGTTGCATTTCATGCCCGCAGGTACAGATATTCATTTCAAGGATCCACCAGCTTAGGATTTCAACTCAGCTATTTCGGAAGTGCTCCACTGTTCTGGAGCCTAGCTTTTGGTGCTGATCTTCAAATGTATATATTTATTTATTTAGGGGTACAGCGGGGACTCTGTCCCACCATTTGTTACTGTTAATATTCTTAGAGGCCTGTCGACATATGTGTGGGTTGTATGTGTAAGTTCTGTTCAGTTATGTCCACATGATGTATGGTAAATGTTAAGATGCTATGGCAGCCTTGTCGGCTTGCATGCCCTTTCATGATAAAATACAAATAAAAGAGGCTACATATATATGAAAATGTTATGACCCACAAGGGTTCTTATGTATAGTTCTTATATCAATTGTTACATTTGATAGTTATGTATATGAGGGTCCAGGTCGGACCACAGTCACAACCTATAGGGTTGGGTCGTGATACCTTTCCTGTAGATCTGAGTTTCATGGTTTCTACTATGGTGGCACACCACAAGGCATGGTGCGTACCACAGCCAATGGTAGCCTTCCATGGTCATCACCTAGAGCCAAAATTATAGGTTTCAGAATTTTCATGTTTTGATCCCCATTTTATGACTTTTCAAATTTTAGTGTCTTACAATATCTCCCCCTTGGGAATATTTATTCCCGAATGAGACTCAATATAGCATGAATGGAGTAATAAAGGAACGTAATAGCCCAACATGAATGCAAAAAATCTCAATAATGCATGAAACATGAATTTTTTAATCTCAAACTAAAACATGACTTTAAAACTCATTTCATTAACATGAATGCATTTGGAACCATGAGAACAACTAAAACATGTGATTTGGGATGGTTGGATCATGAAGGAACTAAATACCTTAACTAGGCATAGAAGGAAAGAGATAAGGATATTGGGACATCATATCAGTTTCGGCCTCTCATGTAGCACCCTTAACCTCTTGATTCCTCCATAACACTTTAACTGAAGTTATTTCTTTGTTTCTCAACTTTCTAACTTGCTGGTCCAAAATCTCAATCGGAACCTCTTAATAAGAAAGACTTTCTTTGATCTCGATGCTGTTCAATGGCACAATGGAATTAGGATCACCAACAAGCTTTCTCAATAATGACACATGGAACACTGGATGTACCGCTGACAAATTTTAAGGCAAATCTAACTCATAAGCCGCCTTACTAATTTGCCTCAAAATATAATATGTCCCAACATAGCGGGTACTTAACATCCTATTTCTTATCAAAATGCATCACACCCTTCATGGAAAAAATCGTTAGGTAAACCCAATCATAAACTTCAAATTCAAGTCCCTTTCTCCTCACATCCGAATAGTACTTTTGTTAGTTTTGAGCCATTTTCAATTTTTCTCTAATGAGTCTAACCTTCTCCATAAGCTCAAATACTCCTATGAAATCAACTTCACCTACCTCGAACCAACCAATAAGGAATCTGCACTGCCAACCATACAAAGCTTCAAATGCAGCCATCTCACTGCTAGAGTGATAATTATTATTATAAGCAAACTCTATTAATGGAAAATGATCATCCTAATTTCCTTTAAAATTGATGACGTATTCTCTCAACATATCCTCTTATGTCTGAATAGTGCACTCGACCTGACCATCCGTTTGTGGGTGGAATGTTTTAATACGCTTTATTTGGGTACCAAGACCCTTTTAGAGGGATCTCCAAAACTGAGTACTTCAATCCTAAATGATAGACAACAAAACACCATGAAGCATGACTAACTCTCAGATATATAATCTAGCATAGTCCTTGGCTGAATATGAGGCTTTAATTAGGAGAAAATGAGTCATCTTAGTCATTTAGTCGATGATCACCCAAATGGAATTATGTTTCCTACGAGTACGAGGCAAAACAGTAATAAATTACATATTAAAGGCTTCTCACTTCCAAGTAGGAAGCTTAATGTCTTGAGCCAAACCTCTCAATTTTTGATGCTCAACTTTCACTTGTTGAAAATTATGACACTTAGCCACAAATTCTGCAATATCTCTTTTCATGCCATTCCACCAATATACTTCCCTCAAATCTCGATACATCTTAATCGAACCAGGATGAATAGAATACCACAAACTATGAACTTCAGACAATATCATATACTTCAAGCCATCTACATTCGGAACACACAATCGACTTTGATATATCAAAATGCCATCTACCCTTGGGAGAAAGCCTCAATAGCTTTTTCAGCAACCACTTTCTTCAATTCATCCAAAATGGGATCACCATGTTGTTTTTCCTTTCCATCCGCCACAAGAGACAATTTGGAACAATTTTGCATAATAAAACCACCATTCTTGGATTCAATGAATCACACACCCAAACAGTCTAATCTATGTACATCCCAAACTAGCTCTTTCTTTATATACTCAATATGAGCAACACTGTCCATACACAATCTACTAAGAGCGTCGACAATTAATTAATGAGTTTCTTGATGTGTTTCCTTATAATTAATGAGTTTCTTGATGTGTTTCACGATGATTTGCCTGGTGTTCCTCTCGAAAGGGAAATTGACTTTGACATAGATCTCCTTCTCGATACTCAACCTATTTCCATTCCTTCTTAACGTCTGGCTCTGGAAGAACTTAAGGAATTGAAAGAGCAATTAAAGGATTTTTTGGATAAAGGTTTCATAAAACCAAGAATTTTACCTTGGGGTGATCCTGTATTGTTTTTTAGGAAGAAACATGGGTCACTTTGAATGTGTATAGATTACCAGTAATGGAATAAGGTCACCGTAAATAACAAGTATCCAATTCCGAAGATAGATGATTTATTTAACCAATTGCAGAGTGCGAGTTACTTTTCAAAGATTAATCTTTAATTAGGTTATCATCAACTCCGAGTGAGAGAATGTGATATTACAAAAATGGCATTTAGAACGGTATGGTCACTTTTAATTTTTTTTTATGTCTTCTGGACTAACGAATGCCCCTGCAGATTTTATGGATTTGATGAACAGGGTAGTTAGGAAATATTTGGTTGTGTTTGTGATCGTCTTTATTGATGATATTTTGATTTACTCAAGGGGTGAGGAATATCATACGAATTATTTGAGGATTGCGTTGCAAATTTTCAAGGACCATCAGTTGTATGCAAAGTTTAGCAAATGTGATTTTTTGTGAAGGTTAGTTTTGTCTTTTGTCATATTGTTTTTGAAGAAAGAATTATGGTTAATACAAAGAAGACCGAGACAGTTAAGAATTGGCTTATACCTTTGAGTCCTTATGATATTCGAGTTTCTTGGGCTTAGCTGGTTCTTATAGACTGTTCGTCAAAGTGTTTTTCTTCCATTGCATGTCCCTTGACCTCTTTGACTAAAAATAAGGTGAAATTCCAATGGTCCAAAGCATGTGGTAAAATCTTCAAAGAGTTGAAGGATAGACTTATCTCTCCTTATATGCTGACTTTACTAGAAGGTTCCAATGGTTTTGTGGTGTATTGTGATGCTTCACGAGTTGGTTATGCTTATGTTCTAATGCAAAATAGCAAAGTGATATCTCATTCTTCAAGGAAACTCAAGGTGCATAAGAAGAATTACCCAACTCATGACTTGGAGTTGACTGCAGTGGTATTTGCTTTGAAATTATGTAGACATTATCTCTATAGTGTCCATGTGGATATTTTCACTGATCACAAGAGTTTGCAATATGTGTTCACTCAAAAGGACTTGAATCTTTGACAAATGAGATGGCTTGAATTATTGAAGGATTATGATATAGTGTGCTATACCATCCGAGTAAGGCTAAAGTGGTTGCTGACACACTTAGTAGATTGTCTGTGAATAGTATAGCTCATATTGAGGATGAAAAGAAAGAGCTAGTTTGGGATGTTCATAGATTAGCTCGTTTGGGTGTGCGATAAGTTGATTCCAAGGATGTTGGTTTTATTATACAAAATGGTTCTGAATCATCTCTTATGGTGGATGTAAAGGAAAAAAAAGATAGTGATCCCGCTTTGGTTGAATTGAAGAGAGCAGTTGCCGAAAAAGATATTGAGGATTTCTCCCAAGGCGGAGATGGTATTTTGAGATATCAAGGCCAATTATGTGTTCCAAATGTAGATGGTTTGAAAGATATGATATTCTCTGAATCTCATAGTTCATAGTATTCTATTCATTCTGGTTCCTCAATAATGACACATTAAAGGATATGTTGAGAGCATGCGTGATTTATTTTAAAGGGAATTGGGATGACCATTTTCCATTAATATAGTTTGCTTATAACAACAACTATCACTCATGCGTTGAGATGACTTCATTTGAAGATTTGTATGGTACGCGGTGTAGATCCCCTATTAGTTGGTTTAAAGTAGGTGAAGCTGTTTTGATAGGACCCGAGTTGGATTTGAGGCCATGGAGAAAATTAGACTCATTAGAGAAAGATAAAAAATGGCCCTAAGCCGACAAAAGTCATATTCGGATGAGAGGAGAAGGGAACTTGAATTTGAGATTAATGATTAAATTAACTTGAAAATTTCACTAGTGTGATGTGTTTTGGTAAGAAAGAGAACCTAAGTCCCCATTATGTTGTCTTATATCAGATATTGAGGTGAATTGGTAAGGTGGCTTATGAGTTTGATTTGCATTCAGATTTGGCATCGATGTATCTAATGTTCCATTTGTCATTATTGAGGAAGTTTATAGGTAATCCTAGCTCCATTATGCCATTGGATAGCATTCAGATTAAAGAGAGTCTTTCTTATGAAGAGGTTCTGTGTCACGACCCGACCTATAGCCTAGTCGTAACATGAATATTGAAACCCCGGAGGGCTCCAACCAAGCCTCTTGTACATATCATAAGCATTCATAATGTAAAACAAAGCCGAAATATCATAAGAGAGTCTAAACCATAAATAGTAAATGAAGAATGTCATATGACAATATAGACTCAAAACATTTGTCCAAATAGATGCCTCTGCATATGAGTATGGGTGGGGGCTAAGCAATGTCCCTAGCTCACCCTTAATATGAAACATAATAAAAAGTCTTGGAAACAATAACCAACTCGATGACTAGTCCCCAAAAATGAGGACTCACCACAAATACCGTCGTATAGAAAATCTTAACTAGCCATGTGGAACTATATGATCTTCAACCCTAACCCCTACATTATGAGACAATCTAGGCAAAAAGTATGCATTAGTACATTGGAATGTACTAAGTCCGTAGGCAATGCAATACATAGAAAACCATGTTTTTACAAATGACCATTTTAAATAGCATGATTGGAGAAGTACTAAAAATCAGAAGTAGTCTTTGAGAAGGATCAATACATAACAAACCATAAGAGTATCATATAAAGAAAAAGCTAGGACTAGTCATTTAGAACATGAAAGGGACCATACATATGTAGGAAAGGAACCATAGCTGACAATAAGACCATGCGAGCTGTAACATGGAATCCTAATGTTGCCCTTACATTGGAGGAAAGGGTAATCTATAAGCCAAGGTAGAATCTAACCCACTAGGAGGATCGTGCATATGCTATAGATCGATCCACTAGCTAGGCCAAAAAGGCAATTCTATAGTGGCACATTGTTATGATACAAGAGACTTTATATAAGGACCCTGTACTTTGAGCTCCCACCTCAAGTCCACATTCGATGCTAAGTCAAATCCCACGGAATACATATGTAGCATAGAAATCATAATGTCATATATCATAGTCATTATCATAGATTTGAAATCATGGAGTATCTCATTTTTATAACATAATTGCAATTTGGGCATTATTCTACCACATTACAAATCATACATACATAGACATGATTCATACTTAGAATTTCATGATCATGGATTATACTTGAAATTAGGGTAAGACATGAATGCATGATCAATTGAGTTGAAAATCATGAAATTGACTTGAAAACATCCATGATCATAAACTTTCTTTCAGCCCATATATAATTCATATAAATAATATCTTTAGGAAGTATAATTGAAAATACTCATATTTTACATCGTAAACCCTAGAAATCAAAATAAAAGTATTCATGAAAAAATTCTTCAATTTAATGCAATAACCATCAATTTATATCAAAATAGACTCATAATCATAATTTGAATCAAAATACATGCAATAGGAGTAGAGATCACAAAATCCATAAAAATACCAAACTTTAATTTGATAGAAAACCTTGAGAAATCTATTGGGCTTCATGGATGAAAGGATCCATGAATAAATACCCACATACCTTAAGTGAGAACACCAAATAATTTAGAAGAACTTGAGAGTTTTGATGGAGAGCTTGAGTGAATTTACTTGAATTCTTCAATGGAGTCCTTGAGAGTCTTTTGTAGAGAGTAGAATATTTGAGTAGGTGAATTATAGATGAATGAAAGAATTGGAGGTTTAGGTTAATTTATAGAGTTGAATTAGGTCCTAAAAATGTCTAGTTTCATTAGCTAATAATTTGGGAAAAGTCTAAAATGTCTTTACTAAAAATCCAACTCGACCAGAAAACCCTTGCTAGTTCCGCGACGTGGACTTGTCGTGGACCTTTTTGTTTTGTGCAGTTTTTTGAGAAATCTATCTTTCAATCTACGGGTCCTAAAAATCCACCAAAACTATTTTCCCTCATGTTTTCACCCTCTGATCGATATTCCGAACTAAGATTTTCCAAAAAGATTAAGGATGTTGCATTACTTGAGTGGCCTATTCCCAAGGCATTCTTAAGGCACTTATGAGCATTTTGAGGGATATAACTATATCTCTTCCTTGGTAACATTCTTCCTCGAATGAGATCCAACTAATATAGGAAGGACATGTAAAAAGGACTAATAACCCAACATGATTATGAAGACACTTTGAAAAATGCATAGAACATGTAAACTTCATACTTAACATAAAACATAGTCTTTTAGAAAATCATTTTCATAAATCATGCATGCATATGAATGGCATATGGAACTGAAACATAGGAATTTAATCGATTTGATCATGTACAACTTAGCACCTTTTGGCTAGAGTGGAAGCAAAGAGATACGGATAATGCTTCATCATGTCTGATTCCTCTTCCCATGTAGAACTCTCTACTTGTTGATTCCTCCATAATACTTTGATGGATGCATCATCTTTATTTCTTAACCTCTTCACTTGCCGGTCTAAAATCTTAGTCGGGATCTCCTTATAAGTCAAACTCTCTTCAATACTCACATTCTCTAGTGGCACAATAGAATTTGGATCACCAACAAACTTTCTCAGCATTGACACATGAAATAGCGGATTAACCAATGCCAACTCAAATGGTAAGTCTAACTCATATTCCATTTTGTCAATATACCTTAGGATCCTAGACCTCTACAGGAAACTTTATCCCAAGAGTACTACCCCTTACTACCCGTATTCAACAAACCTCAAAACCTAATAATGAAACACACAATGCATCGTACATTCACCCATATTCCATCAACACTACATTCAAGCCTAGTTCTATAACAACTCGAATACACTCACTTGAAACCCTTAACAAGAATTCATCAATAGATTACTACAATCATTCACATATCTACAATCACGCATTCAAGCCTACCATTCTAACCACTTTATGGATCCCTTGAGGTCAACATCACTTAATAATTTTTTTGTCTACCCTAGCATCTCTACATCTACATTTGCATTAACTCCGACTAACAAACACACCAATATACTCTTACCTATACATTGCTCATAATAAGATCTGTCTAGCTCTTCCTCTATTTCTATAACCTTATTAGTAACTTGATCGGGAAGAGGACCATTAGCTTGAGAGATTTGTTTTCTCAAAGGCATGTTCTAAAAAACCACAAAGAACACTCATTCGAAGGGAAGGTCTTAGAGTACCACTCTATCAAACGACATGGATTATGAAAGAAGTGAGAATTTCCTAAGACGCCTTATAGTCTCCTACTCATAAGTGTGGCGCGCTTCACACCCATGAATAAGACTCTACTTGATGCAGCATAATGGATACCCTAGGATACTTTAAAAACCTTGTGCTCTGATACCAAGTTATTCACGACCCGACCTAGGGCCTAGTCATAACATGGCGATTAGAACCTTGGAGGGCACCAACCAAGTCTTTTGCACATATCATAAGCATTCATAAGGTAAACCAAAGTGTAAACATCATAAGAGAGTCTAAACCATGAATAGTAAATGAAGAATGTGACATGACAACATAGACTCAAAACATTTGTCCAACTAGATACCTCTACACATGAAAATGGGTGAGGGCTAAGACATGTCCCAAGCTCACCCTCAATATGAAACATAACAAAAATTCTTTGAAATAATAATCAACTCAATGACTAGTCCTCGATAAATGAGGACTCACCACAAATAGTGTCGGATAGAAAATATTAACTAGCCACGTGGATGAATATGATCTTCAACCTCAACCCCTATATTATGAGATAATGTAGGCAAAAATACACATTAGTATGTTGGAATGTACTAAGTATGAAGGCAATGCAATGCCTAAAAAATCATGTTTGTACAAATGATCATTTTAAATAGCATTATAGGATAAGTAGTAAAAATCATAAGTAGTCCTTAAGAATGATCAACACATAATTGTCATGACCCGACCTAGGGCCTAGTCATAATACGGCGATCGAAACCACGAAGGACTCCAACAAAGCCTCTTGTCCATATCATAAGCATATATAAAGTAAAGTAAAAGTAGAAACATCATAAGAGAGTCTAAACCACGAATAGAAATTGAGGAATGTCATATGACAACATAGACTCAAAATATTTATCTAACTAGATGCCTCTACTTATGAATATGGGTGGGGGACTAAGACATGTCTTTAGTTCACCCTCACTATGAAACATAACAAAAGTATTTAGAAATAGTACTAACTCAACAACTAGTCCCTTATAAATGAGGACTCACTACAATGCCGCTAAATAGGGAAGCTTAACTAGCCATGTAGATGAGTATGATCTTCAACCTCAACCCCTACATTATGAGACAATATAGGCAAAAATATGCATTAGTATGTTGGAATGTACTAAGTATGATGGTGTAACATGCAACGTAAATCATGGAATGCAAAGGTCAAGTAAAACACATGATAAGATAGAATAAGTAAAGTCATGAGAAAATCATATTGACCAAAGGATTTAAAAGAATAAATTAAAAATCATAACATACTTAAGAGATCATACATATGTGGGATAGGAACCATAACCAACAATAAGACTATGCGATCAATAAAATGGATTCCCGTTGTCTCCCCATACAATGAAGTAAAGGAGAATCTACTTGCCAAGATAGACTCTACCACGCTTGGAGGGTCATATATACGTTATATATGGATCCAATAGCTAAGCCATGAAGGCAACCTATGGTGGCACGTAGTTTATGGGACATGAGGCTGATACTAAGTCTTTTGGTAGGGCCCTCACGTCAAGTCTACTCATAGCTAAGTCAAATCCCACGGAATACATGCATAGCATAGAAATCATAATTACATATATCATAGTCATGATCATAGGTTTGAAATCATAGAGTAGCTCATTTTTTTAAAATACTTATAATGTGAGAATTGTCCTTTCACCATTACAATCATATTTACATAATTAATATCGTTAGGCCTTAGATCACCACATAGGGCCCTAAGTCACCTTACTTCATAACCTGCATGAAATTCATACCTTGAACTTAGAGTAAAAACTCAATTGCATAATCAATTGACTTTGAAAATCATGTAATTCACTTGAAAACATGTATGATCATAAACATTATATCAGCCCATACAAAATTCATATAGATAATATCCTATGGAAGTATAATTCAAAATACTCATAATTTACATCATGAACCCTACAGATCAAAATAGGAGAATTCATGAGAAAACTCTTCAATTCAATGCAATAACCATCAATTTATATCAAAATAGATTTATGATCATACTTTAAATCATAATTAATGCAATAGGAATAGAGATCATAAAACCCATGAAATACCATACTTTAATTTGATAGAAAATCTTGAGAAATTTATTGGGCTTCATGGATGAAAGAATCCATTAATCAATACCCACATACCTTAAGTGAGAACACCAATTAATTTAGAAGAACTTGAGAGTTTTGATGGAGAACTTGAGTGAATTTACTTGATGTCTTCAATGGAGTCCTTGAGAGTCTTTTGTAAAGAGTGAAATATTTGAGTAGATGAATTGTAGGAGAATGAATAGAATTAGAGGTTTAGGTTCATTTATAGAGTTTCATTAGGTCCTAAAAATGACTAGGTTCATTAGCTAACAATTAGGGAAAAGTCTAAATGCCCTTACTAAAAACCTAACTCGGCCAGAAAATCTTTGCTTGGTCCGCAACGCGGACCTATCGTGGCCCCTTCTGTTTCGTGTAGTTTCTTCAAAAATCTATCTTCCGATATACGGGTCCTAAAAATACACTGATACCTTTCTCCTGCAGGTTTTGACCCTCTGATCGATATTATGGACTCGGATTTTCCAAAAAGATGAAGGATAACACATTAAATGAGCGGCCTATTACCAAGGTATTTCTTAAGGAACTTGTGCATTTTGAGGAACGTTACAATATCTCCCCCTTGAAAACATTTATCCTTGAATGATATTCAACTAATATAGGGAAAAACATGGAAAAAGGATTTAGAAACCCAACATGGTCATCAGGATACCTTGAAAAAAAATGCATATAACATGTAAACTTCATACTTAACATAAGACATAGTCCTTGAGAGAAATCATTTTCATGAATCATGCATGCATATGAATGACGTATGGAATTAAAGCATAGAAGTTTAATCGATTTGATCATGAGAAACTTAGTACCTTTAGGCTTGAGTGAAAGGAAAGAGATAAGGATATCGCTTCATCATGTCTGATTCTGCTTCCCACGTAGCACTCTCTACTTGTTGATTCTACCATAACACTTTGACAAATGCAACGTCTTTATTTATCAGTCTCTTCACTCTTTGGTCTAAAATCTCAATTAGGACCTCCTCATAAGTCAAATTTTCTTCAATACTCACGTTCTCTCTTGGCATAATAGAATTTGGATCACCTACAAACTTCCTCAAGATCGACACATAAAATACTGGGTGAACCAAAGCCAACTCAAGTGACAAGTCTAACTCATATGCTACCTTGCCAATGCTCTTCAATAAACTATAAGGTCCTATATATCTAGGGCTCAACTTCCCTTTCTTACCAAACCGCATTACCCCTTTTATAGGTGAAATATTTAAATACACCATATCATCCACATCAAATTCAAGCTCTCTCCTCCTATTGTCCGAATTGGACTTTTGACGACTTTGAGCCATTTTCAATGTTTCTCTTATAAGCCTTACTTTCTTCATTGCATCAATTCACAAATCTGGACTAATCAACGCCATCTCACCAACTTCAAACCACCCGATCGGAGACCTACATATTCTCTCGTACAAGGCTTCAAAAGGAGTCATTTGGATGCTAGTATGATAACTATTATTGTAGGAGAACTAACTCAATGGCAAATGGTCATCCCAACTTCCTCTAAGGTCAATCACATATTCCCTTAACATATCCTCCAAGGATTGAAATGTTCTCTCATCTTGTCCATCGATTTGAGGATGAAAAGGGGTACTTAGATTTACTTTAGTGCTAAGACCTTTCTGAAATAACTTCCAAAAATGTAAACTAAATTGAGTACCTCTATCCGATATAATCGACAAAGAAACACCATGAAGTTTCACAAGTTCACGAATGTACAACTTAGTATACTCTTCATCACTATAAAAAGTTTTGACCGGTAGAAAATATATTGATTTGGTCATTCGGTCCACAATGGCCCAAATAGAATCATGTTGTCTTCTAGTATGAGGCAAACCCGTGACAAAGTCCATATTCACATCTTCCTACTTCCATGTAGGAATTTTAATTTCTTGAACTAGACCTCCCGGCCTTTGATGTTCAACTTTCACTTATTGACAATTAGGACACTTAGCCATGAACTCCACTATGTCGTTCTTCATGCCATTCCACCAATAGACTTCCCTCAAGTCACGATACATCTTGGTGGATCCCGGATGAATTGAATCCCGAGAACTATGGGCCTCATTCAGTATCAACTCTCTTATTCCATCAATATTTGGAACACACAACTGACCTTGGTAATGTAGTGCCCCATCTTCTCCTAGGGAGAAAGCCTCAATGGATATTTCTGCAACCGACGTCTTCATTTCGACCAAAATTTAATCATTGTCTTATTTGGCGTTGATGTCTACCATAAGAGACAATTCTGAACCATTATGTATAAGAATGCCTGCATCATTGGAATCAACCAAACGCATACCTAAACGTGTCAATCTATGGAACTCTTTGACCAATTCCCTTTTACCTTCCTCAACATGTGCAACACTACCCATAGACATCCGACTAAGAGCATCGGCTACAATATTTACCTTACCTAGATGGTAGAATACGTTCATGTCATAGTCTTTTAGGAGTTCAAGCCACCTCCTTTTCCTAAGGTTCAAGTCCCTTTGACAAAACACATATTGCAAGCTTTTGTGATCGGTAAACACATCAACATGTACCCCATAAAGATAATGAGCCAAATTTTCAATGCAAACACAACCGTCGGAAGTTCAAGATCATTGGTTGGATAGTTTCTTTCATGTACTTTAAGTTTCCTAGAGGCGTAGGCTATAACCTTACCATATTGCATCAAGACACAACCCAAACCAACATGCGAAGCATCAAAATAAACAACAAACCCATTTGAACCTTTGGGCAATGTCAAAATAGGAGCTGACATAAGACGATCTTTCCGTATTTGGAAGCTATTCTCGCATTCTTCCGACCATGGGAATTTTACCTTCTTTTGTGTCAACTTAGTTTAAGGAGAAGAAATAGATGAGAACCCTTCAACAAACCTTCTGTAGTATTTAGCTAATACCAAAAAGCTTCTAATGTCCGAAGGAGATAATGGTCTAGGCAAATTCTTAATTGCCTTCATTTTCTTTGAATCTACTTTAATCCCATCACCAAACACTACATGGACAAGAAATGTAACCTCTCTTAGCCAAAATTTGCACTTATTAAATTTAGCAAATAATTTCTTTTCCCCCACTGTTTGCAACACAATCCTCAAGTGACCCATATGATCTTCCTCATTTTGAGAGTAAATCAAGATATCATTAATAAATACCACTACCAATATATCCAAATATGGCTTGATAATACGATTCATCAAATCCATGAATATAACGAGAGCATTTGTCAACCCAAACAACATTACTACAACTTCAAAATGACCATACCTTATCCGAAAAGCCATCTTGGGAATATCACACTCCCTTACCCTTAATTGATGATAACCAGAATGGAGGTCAATCTTAGAAAAGTAGCTTGCTCCTTGTAATTGGATATTTGTTCATTATGGTGACCTTATTCAATTGCCGGTAATCTATACACATTCAGAGTGACCTATCTTTCTTCTTAACAAATAACACGGGAGCACCCCATGGTAAAATGCTTGGTCTTATAAAACCCTTATCCAACAAATCCTTTAATTATTCTTTCAACTCCATAAGTTCTGCAAGAGCCATATGGTAAGAAGGAATAGAGATAGGTTAGTGTCATGACCCAACCTCGTAGGCCATGACTAGTTACCGAATTGTACACTCGTATATACCCTTAACCCACATTAGCATATTAGCAGAATAAAGAAATATAGAAGTCACATAAAGTCGCTAAACAGATATAGTACACAGAAGCCAGTAAGGCTGTCATGAAACACAAAAACCCAAATCAAATACAGAACCCATAACAAATATCTAAAGACCTTTACAGAATGATTGCCTAGTCATAGGACGGGATAGGGCCCCATCGTACCCCTGACAAACACATACAAATATATACAACAGAAAAGTTAGTACCAAAATATGGGCTCCGAATAAAGGACCACTGTCGAACAGCAGAGTGGATGACCTAAGCAAGTGGGTCGGTAAATCGAGCATCTATATCTGCGGGCAAGTAATGCAGTCCCCGAAGATAAGGGGTAAGTACAGAAATATACCGAATATATAAAGCATGAATTGTAATAAATAAAGCCATAACCAAAACAACATGTGTAGAAAATGAGCGAAATATCCAGAATTTCAAAATATTTATCATAAACATAAATAATGCATGTAGAAAACATATTCCATAGCCGGCCCCATTATGGGAGTCGGTGAACAAAATATGGTCGCCACCCCATCACTGGTACCACCGCACAACATACTCCAGAATAGGGAATATCTCCATAACAGACCATATCATATCAAATAGCCATAGCATATCATATCACCAGCTATCTACATATGTGTACATGGAACAACATACACCATAACCCATGTACCTGTCATACCTACCCCCTCACATCGGGGCACGACGAACAATGCGGAGAAGTATGCTTGATAACATATCCTGGCCCGAGCTAAGTGGAGGAAGCATTGAGGCATCCACGAGTGGAGTAGTGAGAAACTAAATGTAATATGAAATACAAAACATTTATAGAGACTCAATAGCATAACTCCAGTGAAAAATCATATATGAAAAATTGAGCTATAATCATAGTGCATGTCTTTTCGATGTCATGATGGTCTATGTTAAAATAATCTTTCTAAATTCATTTCCATATTTCAAAATATATTATGGGGATCAATAGAATAATTAAAATAACTGTCGTTTAATATATAGAAAAGTAGCAAAGAGTTTCCTTTGAATCCTACCCAACATAAGTCAAATGAAATAACAAAGAAAAGTTCGGGAATAGTGGGCCCACCTCGGGCCAAATTGGGTGGCGTACACAAATTATGTGTGCTAAACTTTATGATGTTACTTATAAGAGTTTTAAGGTAGTCGGATCCTATTTGTGCAAGTTCTAGATATTTAGACAATTTTTTCAAACTATTCATAACTATTTAATGCAATTCTACTAAATAAAAATGGGGCAAATTTAGGCGTCGATTCCGAAGAGTAGAGTCATCCCTGAGGCTCATATCCAAACCTATTACACCTAAGACATGCCAAGAGAAGGAAAGGTAAAGCTTTACATACCTTTTTGGCCTTTTACGCTTGTCCAAATTCAAATTCCGTTTCCTTCAAAATGTACAATTGGCCACATTTACCAAGTACTAATTATAAGGCTTTAAGAATTCAATCTAAACCAATACATGTCTAAACAAATTTAGGCAACATCTCCCCTATACATATAACATTCTCGAGCTTTCAACTAGGTCAAAATGTCAACAACTATACCAACAATAATACCAATAACATTAACAATCAATTTGAAATGCATCGTAACCTAAGTTGTCTTTTTTCTAAATAGTGCAACAACTTCCAATCCAACTTTGCATTTTCAAATCAATATTAATATTTTTATGCTCCTATATTAATTTAAGATCATTCAAGCATAGGCCAAGAATATTCCAAGAAATCTAGACAATATTCACCAATTCCTTATTTCACCCGAAATCTCTATATATGCAACAAAATTATCACGAAACATTTTCTACTTTCAAATTCATAATCAACAACAATAATCCACTCTTTAACAACTTCATTTCCACAATATCATAAAATCATGCTAAAACGACATAATTCCCTACAATCCATTTCAAGGATGACTTAAACCATTTAACCTTCATTTACATTATAAGAATCACAACAATCCAACTAACATACTACACAAATTAATTCATTTCCGTCTCATCACCCTACACCACATTTCCAACTTCAACCAAATTCATTCAACTTCCATTTCCAATATAAAATACAAAATAACTACTACTAAAACACTACATAAAATTTAATTAATCTTGTCCATACCATAACACATATATACGGCCATATACATATATGCACCCCCACCATGCAAACTTCCATATTTCTATAAATTCTACCCATTTCTACAAACTACAACGTAAATAAGCCTTCATAACATATTAAAAAGGGATTAATTCTTACCTTTTCCTCCTAACTTCTTCAATTGACCAAGGTGCTAAATTGATCAAACAAGTGTCCTATCTTCAAAATAACTACACCACGTTATAGAGGACCCTTGAATTAGTGGGAATATTAGAAGAAAATAATTTTTGGGACAAGATTTCAAGGACCAAAATTTCTCTAGGCTTGGCCGATTTTCTCTCTTTTTTTTATCTTCTTTCTTTTGTTCTTCTCCCTTCTCAACTTGTCTTGAAAGTTCCGTGAAACTTTATGATTTAAATGGAACTTTTATTAATTCATCACATGGATGAATTACTTGGACTTGGATTGTTGTTTTTTTTGGACCATGGCCACTCCTTATGGTTGGGCCTCTCTTGTATTTTTTTTCTGCAAAAATTCCAAGCCCAATCATTTAGTCCATATATCTTCTTCTTTTTTTGGGTAATTCATGAATAAGTTTTTCTTAAAAAAATTCTCATTTTTGCCCTTGGCCTTTTCCAATATTTCCACATCCAAAATTTCATAACCACTTATGTGAAATTCTATTTTTTCACTTAACCTTTTCTAATATTTCCACATCCAAAATTTTCATAACCAACTTATGTATCAAACAAGATCAAAACATAGCATTATCCTTAACTTGTTACCATTATCCCAAAATGTCCAAATGTGCAAAATACGGGTTATAACATCCTCCCCCTTTTAGAACATTCATCCTCGAATGTTAAACTGATCCTATAGGGTTTATGAATATCTTAGGGAGGAGTTTCTGCTTATGGCTATTTCACATAATTTATTGATTAACCAACATAGGTAAATAAGGAATTTAGGTTACCTGTGGGTGCAGAAAATAACTGAGGATACTTCTTCTTCATTTCTTCCTCCGCCTCCTAAGTTATTTCTTCTCGGTAATTGCTGTGCCATAATACTTTAATAGAGGGCACATCTTTGGTGCACAATCTCCTTATCTGATGATCTAAGATAACCACCAGCTATTTTTCGCAGGATAGCTCTTCAGTCACCTGAATGTCCAGCACGGGAAATACTCTAGAACGGTCGATAATGAATTTGCGAAGTATAGACATGTGGAATACCAGATGTACTAATTCTAAATCAGCTGGCAAGTAAAACTCATAGGCAACCTTACTTACTTTACGGATGATATGATAAGGTCCGATGTACCTCAGACTAAGCTTTCCTTTTCTGTCGAATCTCATGACTCCCTTCATAGCTGACACTTTCAAGAATACCCAGTCACCCACTTGGAACTCTAAAGGTCGACGCCCGTTGTCTGCATACACTTTCTTTCGACTTTGAGCCGCCAATAATCATTCCTGAATAAGCTTCACCTTATGAACTGCCTGTTGAATCACATCTGGGCCAATTAACTTAGTTTCCCCCATATTGAACCAGCGAATAGGTGACCTATATTTTCTGCCATACAGTACCTCATACGGTGCCATTTGGATGCTAGAATGATAGCTGATATTATAAACAAATTCAACAAGTGGTAGATGATTGTCCAGCTACCTCTGAAGTTAATAACACAGGACCGTAACATATCTTCCAGTATCTAAATAGTGCATTAGGCCTGCCTATCAGACTGAGGATAGAATATTGTATTAAGGCTCACCTAGGTTCCCAATCCTTCCTAAAAAGATCATCAGAAATTATCTATAAACGGGGCACCTCCATTGGTGATAATGGATACCAGAACTCCGTGGAGTTTTACTATCTCCTTAATATACAACCTGGCGTAATTCTCGGCAGAATAAGTGATCCAAACCGGGAGAAAATAGGATGAGTTAGTCAATCTATCAACAATAACCCATGTCAAATCATACTTCCATAGAGTGCGAGGTAAACCTATAATGAAATCCATATTAATGATCTCCCACTTCTATGTCAGGATACCCATCTCCTGTAATAATCCACCTGGTTTCTAGTGTTCAATCTTAACTTGTTGACAGTTTGGACATTAGGCAACGAACTCTGCAACATCTCTTTTCATACCATCCCACCAGTATAAACATCTAAGGTCATGGTACATCTTTGTTGTCCCCAGATGAATAGAATATCGGGCATAATGTGCCTCACCCATAACCTGTCGCAGTAGTCTGGCAATATCAGGTATACATAACCTGCCCCTATGTAATAATACCCCATCAGATATAATCCTAAATGGGGTCTTTTTTCTGTCAAGACTTATGTCTCGGTACCATGCCAAAATAGGATTTTCATATTGATATTGCTCTATTTCTTCTATAATAGAGGATTCAGAAAAATTCTCGGACCGAAACCCCAATACCTCTAGATTCGGCCAAGCGAACTCCTAGACTAGATAGCTAACCAATTTCACGAACTATTTCTTTTTTTCCTGGTGGAACATCTGCCAAGCTACCCAAGGACTTACGGCTGAGTGCATCTGCCACGACATTGGACTTCCTAGGATAATATAAAATATCGACATCATAATCTTTTAAGAACTCAAGCCATCTCCTCTGCCACAAATTCAATTCTTTATGCTTAAAAATATACTAAAGATTCTTGTGATTGGTATAGATATCCACATAAACACCATATAAATAGTGCCTCCATATCTTTAGAGCGTGAATTACTGCTGCCAGTTCCAGATCATGAGTGGGGTAATTTCTTTCATGCTTTTTAAGCTGCCGGGAAGCATAAGCTATAACTTTGTCGTGTTGCATTAAAACACAACCGATTCCTACGCTCGAAGCATCAAAATAGATAACATAGACATTAGGTCTCTCAAGAAGAGTTAAACTGGCGCTGTAGTCAACTTCTCTTTCAATAACTGAAAACTTCGTTCACAGGCATCAGTCCACTGGAATTTGGCTCCTTTCTAAGTTAATCTTATCAATGGTGTAGAAATTAAAGCAAATTTCTCTACAAATCTCCTGTAATATCCTGCTAATCCTAGGAAGTTGCGTACCTCTATAGGTGTCATCAGCCTAGGCCAGTTCTTTACGGCCTCAATCTTCTGCGTATCTACCCGAATACCATCAGCCTTGATAATATGTCCCAAAAATATCACAGAAGTTAACCAAAATTCATATTTAGAAAATTTAGCATACAGTTTCTGGTGTCAGAGTACCTCAATTACCACTCTCAGATGATCTGCATGCTTTTTTTCTCACAAGGAATAAATCAGAATATCATCAATAAACACAATCACAAACATATCCAAGAATGGTCTGAATACCCAATTCATCAGGTCCATGAATATCGCCGGAGCATTCGTCAGCCCAAAAGACATCACTCTAAACTCATAATGGCCATATCGGGTCTAGAATGTTGTCTTTAGAATATCTGATTCTCTTACCCACACCTGATGATAACTTGATCACAAGTCTATTTTTAAGAAAAACTTGGCACCCTACAACTGATCAAACAAATCATCAATCTTGGGGAGGGTGTATTTATTCTTTATGGTTACCTTATTCAGATTCCTGTAATCAATACACATCCGTAGTGACCCATCTTTTTTCTTCACAAATAATACCGGGGCTCTCCAAGGCGAAGTTATGGGTTTGATGAAGCCTTTTTCCAGTAAGTCTTTCAACTACTCCTTCAGTTCTTTTAATTCTATAGGTGTCATTTTATACGAATGAATAGATATCGGCAGGGTATCCGGCAGCACATCTATAGGAAAGTCTATCTCCCACTCAGGAGAAAGGCCTGGAAGCTTATTTGGAAATACATCTGGAAATTCATTAACTACTAGAACTGACAGGACGGTTGGCACTTCTGCCTTCTAGTTCTATACGTGAACCATGTGATAAATATAGCCTTTTCTGGTCATCTTTCGCGCCTTAAGGTATGAAATAAACTTACCTCTTGATGATGTTGTATTACCTACCCATTCCATCACTGGTTCTCCCAGAAATTGGAAATGGACTACCTTCCGTTGATAGTCAACATTAGCGTAACAGGAAGATAGCCAATCCATACCCATAATCACATCAAATTCAGTCATCTCCAGCTCTATTAAGTCAGCCTTAGTGCAGTGATCACATATAAATAACGTGCAATTTTTATATATCTACTTTGCTATAGTAGAATCCCCTACCAGAGTAGCTACCTCAAATGGTTCTATTAGTTCAGGTTTTTTCCTAATTTTATCGATAATAAATGGAGAAATATATGATAATATAAAGCCTGGATCTATCAATGCATATATAATCTGGGAAAAGATCAATAATGTACCTGTGATCATAGATGGAGACACCTTTTGATCCTGCCAGGTGGTCAAAGTATTAGTGCTGTTCGAAGGACCGCTAGAATAAGAGATCCCACCATGGCCTCTACCGCGGCCTGCTGGTGTAGACGCACCCTGCCCCATAGGGTGCATAGCTACTGAAGAAAATAATGACCCATTAGTTGATCCGGTAGATCGAGATGTATTGCCCGCATTACCCTTATACGGGCAATCTCTCATCGCATGGCCTTGATGGCCATAAGAAAAACAAGCCCTTGTAGCACTGTAGCACTCTCCCAGATCGTATCTACCACAATAGGAACGCTGAGGCCTGGGTGGCCTCATATGACTAGAGCCTCTATCTGGCTGTAAACTAGAAGCCCTAGAGCTTGGACCTGCTCTCAAATATCTGGTGCCACCTAATCTCTGACCTGAGAATTATAGAGGTATACTCCATGCTAGCTAGGCTGGATATCTGCTACCCTGTTGCTAGGATGGACTACTCCGTAACTCTCCAGAATACCCGACTGATCTGGCCCTCTTGGGCTGACTCTTGCCAAAATCTTGGTCAAACTGGTGTCCTCTATGTATGTCCTCTATGTCGTAAGCATGTGCCTGTACACGAGCGATGTCCATCCCTTGATGGGTAGCCATCACTAAACAACTATCAACGAGATACTGATCTAGGCCGATCACATAACTGTGCATCATGTCAGTCATGTCAGCTACCAAAGTAGGTGTATATCAAGCCAATGAGTCAAACTCCATACTATACTCGTGAACACTACGGCCTCGCTGCCTCAATAGTAAAAATCTATCCGCTTTGGCTCTTCGCATCTCAGGAGGCAGGAAATGACTAAGAAAAGCCTCTGTAAACTCGTCCCATCCCACTGGAGAAGTAACTCTGCCGCTAGATAACTCCCAGGACTCATACCAATTAGCAGCTACCTCGTGCAGTCTATACGAGGCCAACTCACCCGACTCCATCATAGAAGCCTTAATCAGGTGTAATGTACATTGCATCTCCCTAATGAACTCCTAGGGATCCTCCTCGGGATTTGTCCCAAATAACTCTAGAGGATTGCTGGGCAGAAACTCATGAGGACTCAAACTATCTATCCTGTGTACCTAATCTCTACCTAAACCACGTTTGTGCTCCTGACCTGCCACCAATCTGGTCAATAGCTGGACCACATCCTGTATAGCTTGTCCTTAGCTCCTGGTTGTGGAGCTAGAGGCTCGAGTGTTAGGGCTATCAAAAATGATGGTGAAGCCGCCCTCTAATTTGTAGCAGGGGTTGCCCTAATCTCATCTTATACTAGCGGTGTCGCAAAGCTGGCTATTGGGGGTATAGCCTCTAGCTCACGCTGAGATCGGGCCCTGGTAGCTCCGTAGGCCTGACTAGCCTCATCGGGCATTTCTGATTTTCCCTTTTGTCTAGTTGTTGCTCTCTTCAGAGGCATCACTAGAACATAATAATTCATTTTTGTAGGGAAAAATCATCCTAATAATACAGCTCTATTGCACGATCTAAGACAAGAAAGAAAGATAACATCCTAAATATTGTAGCCTCCTGATTATAGATGTGGTGCATAACACATCGATAAACAGGAATCTACTAGAGACGGTGTGTAGATATTCTAACGACCAAACTGCTCTGATACTACTTTAGTCAAGACCCAACCCCATAGGACGTGACTAGTGCCCAAATTTGACACCCTTATGTACCCTTAGCCCACATTAGCATTAAAAAAATATGGAAGTCACATAAAGTCACTAAACAGATATAGTACACGGAAGCCAGTAAGGCCATCATGAAATATAAAAACCCATATCATATATATAACCCACAACAAATATCTACAGACCTCTACAAAATCATAACCTTGTCATAGAAAGGGACAGGGCCCCGTCGTACCCATGACCAACACATATAAATATATGCAATAGAAAAGTTAGTACCAAAATATGGGCTTCGGATAAAGGAGCACTGCCGAACAACAGACTGGATGTCCTAAGCAAACGGGTTGGCAAATTGAGCATTTGTACCTACGGACATATAATGTAACCCCCGAAGAAAGGGGGTCAGTACGGAAAATGTACCGAATATGTAAAGCATGAACTGTAATAAATAAGGCCATAACCCGAATAGCCTGTGCAGAAAATAAGCGAAATGTCTAGAATTTCAAAATGTTTATCATAAACACAGATAATGCATGCAGGAAAATATGTGCCATAGCCGGCCCCGTTATGGGAGTTGGTGAACAAAATATGGTCGCCACCCCGTCACTAGCGCCACTGCACAATATATTCCAGAATATGGAATATCTCCATAATAGACCATATCATATCATATCACCAGATATCAGCATGTGTGTATATGGCACAGCATACACCATAACCCATGTACCTGTCATACCTGCCCCTCATGGTGGGGCACGGTGAATAATTCAAAGAAGTACGTTTGATAACATATCTTGGCCCAGGCTTAGTGGGGGAAGCATTGAGGCATCCACGAGTGGAGTAGTGAGATACTAAATTCAATATGAAATATAAAACATTTATAGAGACTCGATAGCATAGCTCCTATGACAAATCATATACGAAAAATTGAGCAATAATCATAGTGCATGTCTTTTCGATGTCACGATGGTCTATGACAAAATAGTCTTTCTAAATTCATTTCCATATTTCAAAATATATTATAGGGATCAATAGAATATATAGAAGAGTAGCAAAGAGTTTTCTTTGAATCCTATCCAACATATGTCAAATAAAATAACAAAGAAAAGTTTAGAGAATAGTGGGCCCACCTCGGGCAAAAAAAGGTGGCGTACACAAATTATGTGTGTTAAACTTTATGACGTTACTTATAAGAGTTTTAAGATAGTCGGGTCCTATTTTTGCAAGTTCTAGATGTTTAGACAATTTTTCCAAACTATTTATAACTATTTAATTCAATTCTACTGAATGAAAATGGGGCAAATTTAGGCGTCCATTTCGAAGAGTAGAGTCATCCTCAAGACTCGTATCCAAAATTATTACACCTAGGATATGCCAAGAGAAGGAAAGGTAAAGCTTTACATACATTATTGGCCTTTTACGCTTGTCCAAATTTAAATTCCGTTTCCTCAAAAATCTATAATTGGCCACATTTACCAAATACTAGTTATAAGACTTTAAGAATTCAATCTTAACCAATACTTGTCTACAGAAATTTGGGCAGCATCTCCCCTATACATATAACATCCATGAGATTTCAACTCGTCCAAAATGTTAACATCCATACCAACAACAATACCAATAACATCAACAATCAATTTGAAACGCATCGTTACATAAGTTGTCTTTTTTCTAAATAGCGCAACAACTTCCAATCCAACTTTGCATTTTCAAATCAATATTAATATTTTTATGCTCCTATACTAATTTAAGATCATTCAAGCATAGGCCAAGAATTCCAAGCAATCTAGGCAATATTCACCAATTCCATATTTTACCTGAAATCTCTATATATGCAACAAAATTATCACGACATATTTTCTACTTTCAAATTCATAACCAACAACAACAATCCACACTTTAACAACTTTATTTCCATAATATCATAAAATCATGCTAAAATGACATAATTCCCTACAATCCATTTCAAGGACGACTTAAACCATTTAACCTTCATTTACATTATAAGAATCACAATAACCCAACTAACATACTACACAAAATTAATTCATTTCTGTCTCATCACCCTACAGCACATTTCCAACTTCAACCAAATTCATTCAACTTCCAATTTCAATATAAAATTCACAATAATACTACTACAATAGTATATAAAATTTAATTCATCTTGCCCATACGATAATACATATATACGGCCATATACATATATGCACCCCCATGCAAACTTCCATATTTCCATAAATTCTACCCATTTCCACATACTACAATGTAAACAAGCCTTCATAACATATTAAAAAGGGATTAATTCTTATCTTTTCCTCCTAACTTCTTCACTTGACCAAGGTGCTAAATTGATGAAACAAGCGCCCTATCTTCCGAAATAACTACACCACATTATAGAGGACCCTTGAATTAGTGGAAATACTAGAAGAAAATAATTTTTGGGACAAGATTTCAAGGACCAAAATTTTCCTAGGCTTGGCCGATTTTCTCTCTGTTTTTTCTCTTCTTTATTTTATTCTTCTCTCTTCTCAACTTGTCTTGAAAGTTCCATGGAACTTTATGATTTAAATGGACCTTTTATTAATTCATCATATGGATGAATTACTTGGGCTTGGGTTGTTGTTTTTTTTGGACCATGGCCACTCCTTATGGTTGGGCCTCTCTTGTCTTTTTTTTCTCCAAATATTTCAAGCCCAATCATTTAGTCCATATATCTTCATCTTTTTTTGGATAATTCATGAACTAAGTTTTTTTAAAAATTTTCCATTTTTTCCCTTGGCCTTTTCTAATATTTCCACATCAAAAATTTCATAACCACTTATGTGAAATTCTAATTTTTTCCATAACCTTTTGTAATATTTCCACATCCAAAATTTTCATAACCAACTTATGTATCAAACAAGATCAAAACATAGCATTATCCTTAAATTGTTACCATTATCCCAAAATGTCCAAATGTGTAAAATACGGGTTATAATAGTTGGGTATCGGGAAAGAGATCTATGCCAAAGTCAATCTCCTTTTCGGGAGGAATACTAGCCAAATCATCGGGAAACGCGTCAAAAAACTCATTAACTATAGGGACCGACTCAAGAGTAGGAGTTTTGGAATCAATGTCCCTAACTCGCACCATATTATAAATGCACCCTTTTTTTATGGGAACAGACCCTACACGAGGCTCCCACCTCTCGTGCACAGTCAGGGGTTAAGCAGCACCCCCAAGCCTTATCATAAATAAAACTAAAGAAAAAATACACGGAGGGGGACATAAATCTTACCTCCGAACTTAGGATGGTTCATGAGTCATCCGACCTACTCAGGTCGGCCTACTCATCCCCATTACTAGATGGAAAGCGATAAACCTATGGGAGGACTCATCCCTATACAAGTCGACTAAGAAAGCATAAATGAGGGAGACTCTCCCTTTCCATGAGAAAATAAGAAAGTAACCTACACTAGTCCTATTCAACTACGCTACGTATCATACATATCTAAATTGAAGAAGAACAAGTATATGAACCTTCTATCTCACATAGGGTGAGGAAGTTCTGTTCATCTTTGCCCTTTTTAGTCTTGTCATACCAAGTAAGTCCAAATGGAAGGGTGCATCCACATCAAGATCATGTATATATCAGTTAGGGAGGATGATAGGAGAGGAAATATATTGAGCTGTAGCAACCAGCAGCCTTGGAGTTGTTGTTGATAAAATATTGGCACTGACTTATTGCATGCTGCATTTTGAAGGTGTTGCAGCTCTGACGTGTGAAGCTTCTTGGAAGCTCATCTGATGGTGCCTTGCATATTGGAGTGTTCCAGCCAGTAGTATAGCCTGTACTCAAACAAGTAACCCACCAAGGATTCCAAGTAGCTTGGATGCCATAGGACTGCTGCACACAATGAAGCATAGTAGCTGGCATGTATGGATTGTTGGAGAGTGTTGGGGAGGCCTTAGCATGCCAGTCTTTAGTCTCCCTTCATTTGAAGCTCTATAAACCTGCACCTACAAGAGGCCAAAGAAACAGACAAATATAGGATATGTAAAGGCTGCTGCAAATATATAACCCATTCCTTATGGCCTCTCTTGATGAAGTGGTAGGCTGCTTGTTGTTGCATGTTATACTCAAAAATAGATCCTTCATTGTGATGAGGATCAGCTCCTTGGGATACCTGCACAGACAAACAAACCCAGAGCAACACACAAACAAACAATTCTGCAATCTGTTGTAACTAGTATTATTGACTTGTAGTTGCTCCTTGTGTGCTGCATATTGGTGGGGAAGATGATGGATGATGTTGGCAGCTGATGAATTGAGAAGCAATGTTTTCTTAAATTTGGATCTGTAGCTGGGGTGCAAGAGTGTTGCTGCAGGTGTTGAAGTATGGAAATTGGTATGGATGGATTGTTGATGTGTTGATGAGTTCCCAGCATACCAGGCTATTGTCTCCCTTTGTTTGATACTCTGAGAACCTGCATAAGCAGTTAGTAAAGAAACAAACAAATGTGGGGGATGTATAGGCTGGTGCAGGTCTATGTGCAGTTCCTTGTTGCTTCCATAGTAGGAGTGGTTAAGATGCTTGTTGGTGCAAGTTTCACAGAAAAGGAGACCCTTCCTGGTGATCAGGTTCAGCTCCTTAGAATACCTGCACAGACAATCAAAAACAAAACAACACACTACCAAACAAATCTGCAAGCTGCTGTAACTTGTACTATTAACTTATAGTTGTTCCTTGTGTGCTGCAGGTTGGAATTTTTGTTCTTGGCTTGTCTTCCTTGAAGATGTTGCTACTTGTTGGTGTAGCTTCTTAGTGGTTGTGTCTCTCCACAGTTGAATCCTGCACAAATAAAGAAACTAGAAGCAAGCAAATGACCACCCAACCATGGCTCCTACAGTACCCTGTCCATGGTTGCTGCACTTGGTTTGGTTGTTAATGACCCTGTTGTTGTTTGTATAGTTGTTGTAGTTAGGATGTTTTATGTTGTATAGTACACCTATTGTTGCTTCATAACTACTCCCCCACACACACCAACACTTATGTTTGATCTCCAAAGTTGTTGCTCTACAGCTGTACCCTGGCCATGATGAGTACTTTGTTGGATTGTTCAGCTGAGGTATGTTTTTCCTGTTGGCTTTCCACAGATGCTGTATATGTCTTTGTTGCTGACTGACACCTTCACAACTAAAGCAACAAGAAACAACAAAGCAAATATCCAAAAAAGTCTCCTGAGTTTCTGAAGTTTCTGCAATTCTGAGAGTTAAGTCGGCTAACTTTTTCAAGGTCGCTCGACTAAAGTCTCCAATTATACATTTGAGCTGAAACTTATTGGGGTTTGTAATTACTATATTTGTTGTAGTCCTGCAACATAAATGCACCCTTTGGAAATCATTTTTTAGGCTTTAATACTTGAGATGAATCGACCCTTAACCACTGAACCATTACCCTTTAATTCAAGAATAGGCTCATTAGGGAAGTAAAACTTAACCACACAAGTTGTACAACATATAGATGCGTAAGCACCATGTAACCAATCCATACCAAGAATGATATCAAAATCAGTTATATCATGTTCAACAAGGTCACATAGATTAACTTTGTGCAAGACCCATACATGACAATTTCTATAAGCTCTCTTGGCTAATACCAAACCACCAACGAGAGTATAAACTGAAAAAGGTTCTATTAACACTTTGAGGCACACATCAAATCTAATAGCAATGTAAGGAGTAACAAAAGACAAGTTGACACCTAAATCAAGCAATTCATAAACATAGAAGTTAAAGTCTCATAACATACCCGTGACCACATCGGGAGCCTAATCAACCTCTTGCCTAGCATGAAGAGCATAGAATCGGTTGTTGCATTAGCCACCATTAAGTTGCGTTTGGGCGCCTTATTTCACTTAGTGTCCAATAGGATGACTGTCTCCATCCTTGTTGGCAACAAGAGGGCACTCGTATCGCTTATGGCCCATACTTCCATATCCATAGCAAGCACCTATTCCTATCAAGCACTTTCCTCCATGATTCCTTCCACACCTTGCACATTTTGGAAAAGAAGGATTACTAGAATTTATGTCTTCTTCTCCTTGAGATTTAGGGTATGGCACCCTATTCTTATCAAACTTCTTCCCCGAGCTTTGGCCTTGATGAGAGCGTCCACTGCTACCAATGGTCCTAGCATTGGAGAACCCACCTTCATATAAGGCCCTCTTAGAATCCCTCATCCTTATTTCCTTGAGCTTTTCTCCTTCAATTTGTTCGACAAAAGTCATGAGCTAAGATATGTCCATCTCCTTAGCAAGCATAGCGGTGCGAAATTCCTTAGCAACCAAGTCAGACACCCCCGATATGAATTTACTCCTTCGGGCATGTGGATCGGCAACTATTAAAGGAATATACTTGGATAGCTTAGTAAACTTAAGGGCATAGTACCTCATCCCTATATTGCCTTGTCGAAGATTTATGACCTCCAACACTTTAGCCTCCCTTAAATCAAGAGGGAAAATGTGATCAAGGAAAGCAAGTTTGAAAGATTCCCATTCAATAGGACCCTTATCCATCCTCTCCAACTTCCATTGAGTGTACCATATTTGAGCAACACCCTTGAGTTAGTAAGCCGCCAACTCCGTTTTTTCTTCCAAAGTCACCCCCATAATACTCACTATCTTGTAGACCTCATCAATGAACTCCTTAGGATCCTCATTGACTTTTGAGCCATGAAACTCCAGAGGATTCATTTGTGCAAAGTCCCTTACTTTTGAGGTTGGAGTAGGAATATTAGGAGGAGCCACAACACCTTAGTTGGTCACCACTTGGGCTAGCATAGTAATAGCAGTTCAGAACTTTGCAGTAGTCACTTGGTCCGATAGAGGACCATGGTATTGAGGATACGGGGGAGGTTGGGCTTTATTAACATTATCTCCTATTGGAAAGAGTGGTCTTCTTGGAGCCATCTTTTTGAAAAATCGCAAAGAAAGACTGTTAGGGAAAAAAGTCTTAACATAAACTCTATAGCACGATATGGATCATGAAGGAAGTGAGAATTACTAAATGCCTCATAGCCTCCTACTTATAAGTGTGGTGCGCTTCACACCCATGAATAAGACTCTACTTGATGTGGCATGTTGGACACTCTAGGATACTTGAAAAAACATAGTGATCGAAACCCTAAAGGGATCCAACCAAGAATCTTGTACATATCATAAGCATACATAAGGTAAAGTAAAAGCGGAAACATCCTAAGAGAGTCTAAACCACAAATTGAGATATATCATATGACAACATACACTTGAAAAATTTGTCCAACTAGATGCCTCTACTCATGAATATGGGCGAGGGCTAATACATGTCCCTAGCTCACCCTCAATATAAAACATAGCAAAAGTCTTTGGAAATAGTACTAACTCAACAACTAGTCCCTGATAAATGAGGACTCACCATAATGCCACTGAATATGAAAGCTTAATTAGCCACGCAGATGAGTATGATCTTCAATCTCAACCCCTACATTATGAGACAATGTAGGCAAAAGTATGCATTAGTACGTTGGAATATACTAAGTATGAGGGCGTGACATGCAACATAAATTATGGAATGCAAAGGTCAAGTAAAACACAAGATAAGATGGAATAAGTAAAGTCATGAGAAAATCATATTGACCAAAGCATTTAAAAGCATAAATTAAAAATCATAACATACTTAAGAGATCATACATAAGTGGGATAGGAACTATAACCAACAATAAGATTATGTGAGCTATAACATGGAATCCCGTTGTCTCCCTATACAGTGAAGATAAGGGAAATCTACTTTGCAAGGTAGACTCTACGCCGCTAGGTGGGTCATACATACACTATATATGGATCCAATAGCTAAGCCATAAAGGCAACCTACGTAGTTTATGGGACATAAGGCTGCTATTAAGGCTTTTGGTAGTGCCCCCACCTCATGTCCACTTTGTGCTAAGTCAAATCCCACAGAATACATACATAACATAGAAATCATAATTATATATATCATAGTCATGATCATAGGTTTGAAATCATAGAGTAGCTCATTTTCATAACATACTTGTAATGTGAGAATTGTCCTTTCATCATTACAATCATATTTGCATAATTCATATCGTTAGGTCTTAGGTCACCTTATAGGGATCAAAGTCACCTTACTTCATAACTTGCATGAAATTCATATCTTGAACTTAGAGTAAAAACTCAATTACATAATCAATTGACTTTGAAAATCATGTAATTCACTTGAAAACATGCATGATCATAAACTTTATATCAACCCATACATAATTCATATAGATAATATCCTTTGGAAGTATAATTCAAAATACTCATAATTTACATCATGAACCCTATAGATCAAAATAGAGAATTCATGAGAAAACTCTTCAATTCAATGCAAAAACCATCAATTTATATCAAAATAGACTCATGATCATACTTTAAATCATAATTCATGCAATTGGAATAGAGATCATAAAACCCATAAAATACCATACTTTAATTTGATAGAAAATCTCGAGAAATTGATTGGGCTTCATGGATAAAAATGTCATGACCCAACTTCGTAGGCCGCGATGGGTGCCCGAACTAGACACTTGTGTATACCCTTGCTAACCATAATTAAAATTGTCTCATATTTGAGTCATAGTGTTCCAAAAGGCAAGATAATATATAGGCCAATGAGGATATCATAGCATATCGGCACAACTGTACATACATACATATACATAACCTACATACATGTCCACAGACTTCTAAGAGTAAGAACAGTAACATAAGGTGGGATAGGGGCCCTGCCGTACCCGTGAACAAATAAATATATACATCGAGGGTTAATACCAAAACTAGGCTCTGGCACTATAGAGCATTTTTGAACTACTAAGTGGAACTCCTACACTAATGGATCCCCAAAGTGTGCATCTGTACCTGTGGGCATGAACGCAACCCTCCTAAGAAAAAAAGGGTCAGTATGACATATGTACTGAGTATGTAAAGCATAGACATCATAAGGAAATTATAGTTGGCGTAGGGATGCAAGGGAAAGTGTGACATCTAATCATTTATTGTACCTATAGCTTATAACATAAGGTCGTACATACTATCATCACATATTGTACTCGTCCTGTTCGAGGACTTGGTGTAACAACTACATCACCCTGTTATCATAAGCATTTGTATACTATTAGTGCTATCTCATATAATAATGCCCAGGAGCGTACGGCCCGATCCATATACCATATAGTAATATCGAGGAACATTCGGTCCAATCCACATATCATATAGTAATACCGAGGAATGTTCGGTCTAATCCACATATCATATAGTAATAACGAGGAACATTCGGCCTGATCCATATATTATATAGTAATACCGAGGAACGTTCTGCCTGATCCACATATCATATAGTAATATCGAGGAACATTTGGCCTAATCCATATATTATATAGTAATGCCGAAGAACATTCAGTCTGATCCACATATCAGATAGTAATACTAAGGAACGTTTGAACCAATCCGTATATTATATAGTAATGTCGAGGGACATTCAGCCTGATCTGTATATTATATACCATACCCGACCCTTTATGGGACTCGGTGAAAGATGTATTACAGAATACACGAGTAAGGTAGTGAGTAATCATATACAATCTAAATTATTATTAGAGACTCGACAATGTAAGAAGATTAACTATAGTCTGAGGACCAGAATAGTAGTGTAGCCATCTCCAGTGCCTTCTAAATGCCATTAAGTCCTATACCATTTAGGATCTTGGGGACCCAAGACATGTACTAAAGTAATACTAATAGCTCATAGAATCAGGGATACCCGTCGTCACATAGTCCTTAGGACTAGGAGCTTGTGCATTCAGTACTTCTCAACCTATGGAGTTCAAGGAAAGTAGTTCAACTTTCTACAAGAGTTTGATATTCAGAAGTGAATAAGAGATACAAATTACATTTAAGACATAAAAGTGGAGTTACCCCAGAGTTCGTATCATATTTTACTTACAATTAGGACATGCTAAAGAAAGAGAAAGAATAAGTTTTACCTAGTCTCTACTTTTCCTCAAGGAGTCATCATTTACATATATCATACCCGGCCCGTCAAGGACTCGGTATCATAACCTTTTTATTGCATTACCTTAACATCCTAGCACTATACTTATGTCAAAGACATATCAAGAGGAAAGAAGGGTAGCTTAACGTACTTATGCCAAAACATGCCAAGAGAAAGTAGATAACTTCACATACTTACTACTCTCCATCATATAGAAGCCTTGAGAGGTAATAACTCAACTAGTATAAGAATTCTACCATCGTGAAGTGAATAAGTTTTATGAGTCATACTTGGATTTATATGAATGGAATTATCCACATATTTCGTATATGAATCACTTAAGGCTAAGACATGCCAAAAGAAAAGAAAAATAGCTTCACATACCTCTTAGGGACTACTCTTAACCATATTTTCCTCGTCGTCTTTTGAACCTATTTAACATGAAAGTAATACTAAGGTTAATTACCTTTCACTTTCTAATTTCCAACTCTACACCCAAGTACTCATAGGAGTTATTTTCTTATCCATTACCCTCGACTAGTTTGTTATTAGTTCCGAATCTACCAAAAATTGGGCAGCATCTCCCCTATAACTTCAACATCCCTGATATTTCAACTCGACCACAATTTCAAAAACCATACCAACAACAACAACCAGCAGAATATTTACAAGTAAATCACTTCAACCTTACACAATACAAGCTCCAAACAACTAGCTCCAAACTACGATACAAAAATAGAGTTTTTAATCTTTGTTTCAAAAACTCTTTAACCATACCAAATGTAGGATCATGTGGCTGAAACCAGAAGAAACCACACCTTTGTTAAAACACCTTGAATCCCTTCAACACACAACCCAACCAGCTGCACCTACAACACCACAACGATAACCCACTACTCGACTTCGATTTAACGCTAGCGACATCAATTTAGTTTGTTTCTAACATCAAGAATCCTTATGCAATTCTTCCACTTACAGCCCCCATAACAACATCATAAACTTCAATTTGAAAGGGAAAGCCTTACCTTGTCCGAAACTCGCCAAAACTTGCCTTAGAAGTTCCTTTAGCGCGCCTAAAACTTCGTGGCTGTTTGATAACATTTTGGGCTGCTCCAAACCATAAATTTTCATTAATAACACTTTCATAACATTGTGATTCACCCTAAGTAATTAATTTGCAGAACAAAATCATAGACTTAACTTTTTTTTCTCCTCCAAAACTGAAGCTCTCTCTTCTCTCTAGCTCAAGTTTCTCCTCTTTTCTTCTAGACTTTTCTTGAATTTTTTTGGACAAAAAGAAACTTAAAGGATAAGTATGACTTAAAAGTCTTCAAACACGTCTATTATAGGCCACCTTAAGGGGTGACACATGTATCAAACCCTTATAGGGCCAATGCATCACCCCTTTCACTTAGGGGTTACCACGTGGCATATGGGGACCACCCCCTTGCTACAGCTTCTGCCATGTGGCACTCCCTCATGCTGCCATATGGCACTCTCTCATAGGCTGCCATGTGTCACTTTCTTTTCCTACTCATGGGTTCGTAATCTCTTCTTACTTTATAAACCTATGTAATCCTTACTACGAAACCTTGGTATGTAATCAAGTAGCTTAAGTATGTAAGAGTTTCAAATTAGAGCTTACATAAGTAAGTCAAGTCCTACAACTCATTACTTGGCCTCCAATTCCTTCCAAATTCTCATAACCACATTCCAATCTTCCCTTTTATGGGGTGCCACATTCTCCCTTCCTTAGAGTTGTTTGATAGCGTCATAGATTATCCTGCTCTCATGACAACTTATAAGAAGCTTACAATCCTTTCACGAAACTTAAGAAGCTTAAATAAAAACTTAAGAATCTTAAGAGGTTCAAGAAACTTAAGAAGCATAACAATCTTGAGAACCTTCCAAGAAACTCTAAAACCTCTCAAGATACAAAAGTCTTTCAAGGTACTAAAATACGGGATGTAACAGAAAGAATTCATTAATCAATACCCACATACCTTAAGTGAGAACACCAATTAATTTTGAAGAACTTAAAAGTTTTGATGGAGAGCTTGAGTGAATTTACTTGAAGTCTTCAATAGAGTCCTTGAGAGTCTTTTATAGAGAGGGAAATATTTGAGTAAGTGAATTGTAGGAGAATAAATAGAATTAGAGGTTTAGGTCAATTTATAGAGTTGCATTAGGTCCTAAAAATGTTAAGGTTCATTAGATAACAATTAGGGAAAGGTCTAAAATACTCTTACTAAAAACCCAACTCGGCCAAAAAAAAATGCCAATTGTGGACCTGTCGCAGACCTTTCTGTTTCTTGTAGGTTCTTCAAAAATCTATCTTCCGATATGCGGGTCCTAAAAATCCACCGAGACCTTTTTTCCGTAGGTTTTATCCCCCTGATCGATATTCTAAACTCGGATTTTCCAAAAAGATTAAGGATAACGCATTAAATGAGTGGCCTATTCCCAAGGCATTTCTTAAGTCACTTGTGCATTTTGAGGAACTCTACAATAATAAACCATAAGAGTATCTTATAAAGTAAAAGATAGAATTAGTCATTTAGAACATGAAAGGGACAATACATATGTGGGATAGGAACCATAACCGATAATAAGACCATGCGAGCTATAACATGGAATTCCAATGGTTCCCCTACATTGGAGGAAAGGGGAATCTACTTGTCAAGATAGACTCTACCCCGCTAGGCGGGTCATGCATATACTATATGTGGATCTACTAGCTAGGCTAAAAATGCAATCCTATGGTGGCACATAGTTATGAGATAAGAGACTTTATATAAGTACCACGTACTTTGAGCCCCCACCTCAAGTCTATATTCCGTGCTAAGTCAAATCCCACGGAATACATACATAGCATAGAAATTATAATTTCATAGATCATAGTCATTATCATAGGTTTGAAATCATGGAGTAACTCATTTTCATAACATAAGTGCAATGCGGACATTGTTCTTCTACACTACAAATCATACATACATAGATATAATTCATACTTAGAATTTCATAATAATAGCTTATACTTGAAATTAGGGTAAGACATGCATTTGAAAACATACATGATCATAAACATTCTTTCAGCCCATGCATAATTCATATAGATGATATCATTCATTGTTTTGTTGGTCAGCTGAGGAAAAGGCAAATGGTAAGTATAATTGAAAATACTCATATTTTACATCATAAACCCTACAAATCAAAATAGGAGTATTCATGGAAAAACTCTTCAATTTAATGCAATAACCGTTAATTTATATCGAAATAGCCTCTGGCAGAAATGCAAGGTAAGGCTGCGTACAACAGACCCTTGTGGTCGGGCCCTTCACCGGACCCTGTGCATAGCGAGAGCTTAAGTGCACCGGGCTGCCCTTTAGACTCATAATCATAATTTAAATCAAAATTCATGCAATAGGAGTAGAGATAATAAAACCCATAAAAATACCAAATTTTAATTTGATAGAAAACCTTGAGAAATTGATTGGGCTTCATGGATGAAAGGATCCATGAATCAATACCCACATACCTTACATAAGAACACCAAATAATTTGGAAGAACTTGAGAGTTTTGATGGAGAGCTTGAGGGAATTTACTTGAAGTCTTCAATGGAGTCCTTGAGAGTCTCTTGTAGAAAGAGAAATATTTGAGTATGTGAATTGTAGAAAAAGGAATAGAATTAGAGGTTTAGGTTAATTTATAGAGTTTAATTAGGTCCTAAAAACATCTAGTTTTATTAGATAATAATTTGGGAAAAGTCTAAAATGCCCTTAATAAAAATTCAACTCGGCCGGAAAATCCTTGCCAGGTCCATGATGCAGACTTGTCACTGATCTTTCTATTTTGTGTAGTTTCTTGAGAAATCTATCTTTCGATCTATGGGTCCTAAAAATCCACTGAAACTACTTTCCTTCATATTTTGACCCCCTGATCGATATTTCAAACTCAGATTTTCCAAAAACATTAAGGATGATGCATTACATGCGGCCTATTCCCAAGGCATTCTTAAGGCACTTATGAGCATTTTGAAAGAATTTACATTTTGGTTGACATTTTGGATCGGAAAGTTAGATAATTGAAAAACAACGAAATAGCTTCAGTTAAAGTGTTATGGAGGAATCAAGAGGTTGAGGGTGCTACGTGGGAGGTCGAAGCCGATATGATGTCCCGATATCCTTATCTCTTTCCTTCCATGCCTAGTTGAGGTATATAGTTCCTTCATGATCCAACCAGCCTAAATCATGTGTTTTAGTCGTTCTAATACTTTTATATGCATTCATGTTCATGAAATGAGTTTTATGTTATGTTTTGGGTTGAGACTAAATATTTCTTGTTTTATGCATTATCAAGTGTTTTGTATTCATGTTTGGCTGTTATGTTACTTTGTTATTCCATTCATGTTAACTTGAGTCCCATTCGAGGACGAATGTTCCCAAGGGAGAGATATTGTATGATCTCAGAATTCAAAAAGTCAGAAAACAAGGATCAAAACATAAAATTACTAAAACTTGTAATTTGTGGCACAAAGTGATGAACATAGAAGGACATCATGTGTCATGGTCCACACCATGCCTCATGCTAAGCCATCTCGGTGTAGTCACTGAGGTTCAGTTCGATGGGGAAGGGACCATGACCAAGGACCACGGAAAGTGGTGAACACTACGAGTCGTGAAGCCCTCCGTGGTGACCCCTCCACTGAGACCTCAGAAAATAATCCAAAAGCTCGGACCATGATAGACCACCAAGAACTATGAAGCTCTTCAAGGACCATGGTGTGTTCCGTGGTGGTCACTCCTCCAGGCCACCCTACTGGCTCTGCACCACGCTTCTTCTTCACGAGTCTTGATGCCCTCCACAGACCATGAAGGGGTTCCATGGAGGAGGTTCTGAAACCCTTCCCCTATAACTCAAAATATTCAAGCCATGTCCAAAAGGTTGGACACCATCACGGGCCGTGATGAGAATCACAGACCGTGATGGGTCCTTCGTGGTGCGTCCTAGTCTAGTGAAATGAAGAGTAATTCATTCATTTCCCTATTCTTCCAATATTTTATTTGGATGTTCTTGGGACAAGATTCATTACGAAATTCATCCTAAATACTCCTAAGTCTATTTCATTCCTTCATTAACTCCCAAATAATTTTAAGACTTCTCTCTCAAGGTTCATTCAAGGGTTTATTTTCTTCATCAAATTTGGCTAGGATTTTTCAAGAACAAGTGTATTTTTTCAATTTCAAGGTCAAATTTAATCAAGGTATGAGGAATTGATTCATGGTCCCTTTCACCCATGGAGTCCCAAGGTTTTCATTCAAAATCTCATGAATTTCAATTGGTTTGTAACCCTAAATTAATGAGTTGCATTGGGTTAGTTCAATTGTGTTTTTAATAATTATAGATGATCATTATAAGTATGTTTCGACATTAATTACATGATTTTAAGTTAAATTATGAATTCCTATTCATATAGTTATTTCTAATGATTATATTATAAAGTATGATTATGAAGTACAATGATTTCAAGTTATTACCATGGTTTTCATTCAAATTAACTATGTTTACCAGTTTTACTCAAAATTGAAATATGAATTATAATCATGAAGTACAATTATTCTCAAGTTATGAATTATATGATAGTATGAAGGGAGGTAACTTAGGGTCTTATGTGGTGACCTAGGGACTTAATGACATGAATTAGTAAGTATGATTTGTAATGATGAAAGGTCAATACTCACATTGCAATTATGTTATAGAATGAGCTACTCTATGAATTATAAAGTTTATGAGCAAGTAATGATATATGCTAAGCATTTTTACTATGTTATGTATTCTGTGGGATTTGACTTAGCATCGAGTGGACTTGGCCCTATCAAAAGCCTTAGTAGCAACAACAAGTCTCTTAAACTACGTGACACCATAGGTTGCCTTTATGGCTTAGCTAATGGATCCACATATAGAGTATGTGCATGACCCACCTAACGAGGTAGAGTCTACCTTGGCAAGTAGATTCTCCTTCCTTCCATTGTATGGGGAGACATTGGGATTCCATATTATAGCTCGCATAGTGTTATTGTCGGTTAGGGTTATATCCCACATATGTGTGTTCTATTATGCTCAATCATGATTTCAAATATTTCCTTTTCAAGCTTTGATCATCACAGTTTTCTCATGACTTCACTTATCTTCTTTATCTTGTTTTGAAAGATTGATCATTACATCCTATGATTTATATTTCATGTCATTCCCTTATACTTATTACCTTAAAAGTACTAACGCATATTTGTTTTCTATATTGTCTCATAATGCAGGGGTTGAGGATTATGCTCCTATCATATGTGGTTGGTATAGTTTCTTATCGATGAAATGTTTTGTGAGTCCTCATCTACCGGGAACTAGTTATGAGTTGCTTGTTTCTTCTTTCAAAGACATTTATTTCTTTCATGTTAAGGGTGAGCTAGGGACATATATTAGCTCCCTTCCTTCTTATGTAGTAGAGGCATTTTTGGACCTATGTATTGAGTCTATGTAGTCAAGTTTACAGTTCTTCTATGATCATGTTTTAGACCTCTCTTATGCTATTTCCCCATTTACTTTACCTTATGCATGCTTATGATATGTTAAGATGCTTGGTTGGAGCCCGTTTAGAGTTTGATCTCCATGTTATGACTAGGCCCTAGGTGGGGTTGTGACAGTATCAGGAAGGAGATCTATTCCAAAGTCAATTTCCCATTCAAGAGGAACACCAGGAAAATCATCATTGGGAAACTCATTAACTATAGGGACCGACTCAAGGGTAGGAGTTTCGAAATCAACAACCCTAACTCACACTAAATGATAGATACACCCTTTGGAAATCATTTTCTAGGCCTTAAGACTTGAGATAAATTAACCTTTAACCACCGAATCATTATCCTTCCATTCAAGAATAGGCTCATTAGGAAACAAAAACTTGACTCTATAAGTTCTAAAATTAATGGATGCATAAGAGACATGTAACCAATACATACCGATAATAATATCAAAATCAGTCATGTCAAGTTCAACGAGATCACAGGGGATAACATTATGCAAGACCGATACGGGACAACTTCTATAGACTCTCTCAGCCATAACCGACTCACCTATGGGAGTATAACCGGAAAAAGGTTCTAACAACACATCGGGGCACGCATCAAACCTCATAGCCATATAAGGAGTAACAAAAGTCAAATTTGCACTCGGATCAAGCAAGGCATAAACATCATAGTGAATGACCCGTAATATACCAGTAACAATATCGGGAGTCTCCTCCACCTCTTTCCTACCATTAAGAACATAGAACCAGTTGTTGTATTGACCACCCCTAGGTTGAACTTGGGCACCCTGTGGAACTTGACCTCATTTGGCTACTTGACCTTGAGGACGACCTTCCCTACTTTTTTTGGCAATATAAGAGCACTCGTATCATCTATGGCCCATCATTCCACGTCAAAAGCAATCACCCGTTTCCATTAAACATGTCCCTTCATGGTTCTTCCCACATTTAGCACACTTGAGAAATGAAGGGCTACTAGCATTCACACCTTCTCCTTGAACCTTAGGGTATGACACCCTATCATTAACAAACTTCTTTTTGAAATTTTGGCCTCATTGAGAATGGCTAATATTACCATTGGACCTAGCATTTAAAAACTCACCTTCATACCGAGCTTTCTTAGAATCTCTTATTCTCATCTCTTTGAGTTTCTCTCTCTTAATTTGTTTGGCAAAAGTTATAAGATGAGATATGTCCATTTCTTTAACAAGCATAGCGGTACGACATGCCTTTGTAACCGAATTGAATACCCTCGATATAAATTGACTCATTCGGGCACGTTGATCAGAAGCATACTTGGATAGATTTATGAACTTGTGGGCATAATCTCATATAACCATGTGGACATAGTCCCACATACCCATGTTTCCTTGTCAAATATTAATGAACTCCAACACCTTGGCTTCTCTTAGCTAAAGAGGGAAAAAATGATCATGGAAAGAAAGTTTGAAGGATTCTAATTCAATAGGTCCTTCATCCATTCTCTCTATCTTCCATTGAGTATACCAAACTTGAGCCACACTTTTAAGTTTGTAAGCCTCCAACTTTGCTTTCTCTTTCAAAGTCACACCCATAATACTTACTATGTTGTATACCTCATTGATAAACTCTTGGAGATCCTCATCAACTTTTGCACCATGGAACTCCGGAGGGCATCCTTGCAAAGTCCCTCACTCTAAAAGCCAGAGTGGGAACATTAGGAGGAGCCACAACTCCTTAGTTGGCCATAACTTGGGCTAGCATAGTAATAGCATTCCAAACTCTACATTAGTCTCTTTTCAGGTAGGGGACCACTATCTTGACGGACCAGAGGAACTTGTCCCTCGTTATCATTGACCCCTCATTGCATCAGTGCTCTTCTTGGTGGCATTTTCTAAAAATCGTAAGGGACAATCATTAGGGAAAAAAGTCTTACAGAATACTCTATTACATGACATAGATCATGAAAGAAGTGAGAATTTATAAAAACTCCTTATAGTCTCATATTCATAGATGTGGTGCGCTTCATAACCATGAATACTCTACTTGACGCAGCATGTTGGACACCCTAGGACATCTTAAACCTTGTGCTCTAATACCAAGTTTCTTATGACTCGACCTAGGGCCTAGTTGTAACACAACAATCGAAACTCCAAAGGACTCCAAGCAAGTCTCTGACATATCATTAAGGATGCATAAGGTAAAATAAGTATGGAAATAACATAAGAATGAGTCTAACATAAAGTATAAAAGAGAACATAATTTGACTACATAGACTCAACATGTTTTGTCCAACAAATGCCTCTACTAATTAAAATAGACGGGACTAAGACATGTCCCTAGCTCACCCTTAAATCGGAACTTAACAAGTCTTTTTAAGTAAGAAGAAACAACTCATAACTACTCCCCGATAGATGAGGACTCACCAAAATACTTTGCTAAGATGCAATGATCAACTTAGTACATGATAAAGAGGATAAGTAAAGTCATGAGGAAACCATAATGATCAAGCAATTCAAAGACATGGTTGACAACATAAAGATCATAAAGATCATATACATATGTGGGAAAGGAAACATAACCAACAATAAGACCATGCGAGCTATACCATGAAATCCCGATGTCTTCTTATATAGCGGAAGAAAGGGGAACCTACTTGCCAATATTGACTCTACCCCGCTAAACAGGTCATGTACATATGTTATATATGGATCCATTAGCTAAGCCATGACGGAAATCCTATGGTGACACGTAGTTTAAGGGACTTGAGGCTACTACTAAGGCTTTTGGTAGGGCTCCTACCTCAAAGTCCACTTGCTGCTAAGTCAAATCCCACAGAATACATATCATAGTGATCATACTTTGCATATATCATAAACTTGTTCATAAACTTCATAATTCATAGAGTATCTCATTTTTCATAACATACTTGGAATATGAGTATTAGCCTTTCAACATTACAATATCATACTCTTACGTTCCTAGGTCACCATATAGGGCCCTAAGTCACCTTTCTTCATAACTTGCATATAATTCATAGCTTGAAAATAATTGAAGTCCTTGATAATGATTCGTACTTTGAATTTAGAGTAAAAATTCATATACCTAGTCATCTTGAATGAAAGCCATGATGATACCATGAAATCATTGAATTCGTAATCATATTTCATAATATCATCATTCAAAATAGCTTCATGCATGGGGAATCATATTTCAACTTAAAACCATGTAATTCATGTAGAAATATACTTATAATTATCATCTATAATGATTCAAAACATAATTTAAACAATCCAATGCAATTTATCAAAAATTATGGTTACAAACCCAATTGAAATTCTTGAGATTTTGAATAAAAAACCTTGGGACTCCATGGATTAAAGGGACCCATGGATCAATTCCTACATAGCTTGATTGAAATTGAACTTGGAATTAAAAAAAGAGACTTCAAGAAACCCTAGCAAACTTGATGAAGAAGATAAACTGTTGAATGAACCTTGAGAGAGAAGTCTTAAATTACTTTGGGAAATAATGAGAGAGAAAAATAGGTTTAGGAGTTTATAGGATAATTTCATAATGAATCTAGTCCCAAAAGCGTCCACATACATTAATGAAACAATAAGAGAAATACTAAAATACCCTTCATTTAACTAAAATTGGAACTCACCTCGGAGGACTCATCACGGTCCGTGAAGAGACACACAACCCATGGTGGTCGATCATAGTCCCTACCTTGGGAAGTTTTGTGGGGACTTAGGGGAGGGGTTACCACGAAGGAAATCATGGCTCATGTTGCTCACCATGGTCGGTGGTCCCTCATCATGGTCCCTTCTTATACGTCTGAGCTACAGGGTTACAACTACGATGGCTAACCATGAGGTGTAGTGAGTATCTCGGCCTATGGTTGCCTTCTGTAGTCATCACCTGGTGATGAAAATTACATGTTTCAGAATTCTCATATTTTAATCCTCATTTTCCAACTTTCCAAATTCTAGGGTATTTCATACATGGAATCCAACATAACCCCTTACGTTGGCATGGGGAGACAACTTGTCTAGTAGAGATCTGTCAAACTTCATTCATTTCTTTAACTTTAACTATAAGGGCTTTTGTGATACCATTAGCCTAAGCCTACAAGGATCGCTATGTTGGCACATAGTTAATGAGATAAAGGATTGCTACTAGGATTCCCTTGACAAATCCCACCTCAATGCCCCATTCGATTTTAAGTCAATACCATGGAATAGTTCAATATAACATAAAAACATAATCATTACATAGCTTTAAATCATCAAAGCATCATAAGGTAGAATAGCTCATTAAAATTTTTATTTGATTTAAACAAGTGAGAATTGGCCTTTCATAAGTGGAATACATCATCTCATAATCATTTATTCATTTCATAAGACTCTCTGTGATCATAGACATTTTCTTTCATAGCATTCAGTTTTTGGAGTCAAAGCTTTCAATTCAAACTTCATTGTAACATAGTGAAACTAGGTGGGTTCTATTCATTCACCCTTCAAATCATTTAAACCAATGCTAGCATGCATGAGAGTAATCTAATGCAACAATTAAAATATCTTTAAAGCAGCCAACCAATATACTTTAAAACTTTTTTTCATGCCTTTAGGTAAGAACCTTTGATAAATCAACCATCTCATGCAATTTAAAGTCAATATAAGCTAAGACAGATAAATAAACTTCAACTATTCTAGAATCTATAATTTGAAATCATAATATGAAAAACCATAAAATTCACCATTTGAAATGCGCTACTGAGTTTATAAAAATACTTGGGCTCCAAGGATGGAAGAAACCATGAATGAGACCCACATACCTTGGGGAAATAAATACCTAATGCAAGCTTTGGAAGTGAAGACTTGAAGATCTTGGAATAAAACCTTACCTTTACTTGGTGAAGAAGATAATGATGCGATCTTGAGAGATTAGGGTTTTGAGCCTTAGAACCTTGAGTGACAATAACGACTTTGCGAGGGCTTAGGATCATTTAGATAGGGTGAATCCAGTCCCCAAAACAACCTCACTTTATTGTTAAAACATAGGAAAAGACCAAAATACCTTTCTTAAAACTTGTCGTACTTGGGCTTCATAGAGGACCCATCATGGTCCATAATGCTCACTAGGGCCTGTGGTGGTGTCCCATGATGATTGACATGGAGAATGATTTTTGGGGTTTGTAGGGAAAGTCTCGGAACTTCCTCCATGGACAACTTTATGGTCCGTGGAGGGCATCACGATCCATAAACTGTGGTCGTAGTGCAGTAACTGCTGGAGTGCCTATAAGAAATAACTACCACAGAACACACCACAGTCTGTGAAGATCCATACGGCCCGTGGTGTTCCATCATGGTCCTTTCCTTGGAAAGTCTCTCTGAAGTCTTAGGGGAGGGGTCACCACGGATGGCACTATGGCCTATGGTACTCACCATGGTCTATGGACCCTCGGCGTGGTCCCTTTCTTGCAGGGTTGCATTTTAGAACCTCCACCACAGTGGCTTACCACGAGGCGTGGTGCAAACCATAGCCCACGATGGCCCTTCGTGGTCATCAACTAGTGTTGATTTTTCTGAAATTTTCTGGGATTTCATCCTTTGTTCTTTGTTTTAGCACTTTCCAACTTTTGGGGTCTTACAATTAAACTTTGGGAAAAGATAAGTTTTCCCTTCCTTAAAACTAAATTTTTAACCTACGAGTTGGGTTCTATGACTCATCCTCAAATATACGACTCGTAGACTTGAGTCATCATGCGGGTCCTAAAAGGACCCTAATTTCAGAGTCTCTGATTCTTCCCTATGAGTCATGTCTACGACTCATCAAAAGGACTATGATTCATAAACTTCACTTGTCCTGCAAGTCCTGAAAACCTGCAAAATAGTGGTCTCTGAAGCTTTTGCATGACTCCATATTATGACTCGTCAAGTGGACTACGAGTCATAATATTGAGTTTTAGAATTACTTTTGAGTTTGGTCCTAGACAGGCCGCCCTTAGAAGTAACTCCACTACTCATCCTCATGAGTCATAGGAACCTCTACGATTTGTAGAGTGACTCGTGGTCCTGAATTCAGTTAGCATTTTGAGAACATTTTCTTGGTTCCAACTTTCTGACTCCTGAGGTATTACAATTAAGGTCAAAGAGAGTCTTCCATGTGAAGAGGTTTCGTTTGAGATATTAGACCGACAAGTTAGAAAGTTGTGAAATAAACAAATCACTTCTGTTAAAGTGTTATGGAGGAACCACGAGGTAGAAGGTGCTACATGGGAGGCCAAAATCGATATGATATCCCAATATCCTCATCTCTTTCCTTCCATGTCTAGTTTAGGTATTTAGTTCCTTCAGGATCCAACCAGCCCAAATCATATGTTTCAGTTGTTCTCATTGTTTCATAGGTATTCATGCTCATTAAATGAGTTTTAAAGTCATGTTTTGGCTTGAGATTAAAGATTTCATGTTTTATGCATTTTCGAGATGTTTTACATTCATGTTGGGTTATTATGTTCCTTTCATATTCCATTCATGCTAGCTTGAGTTCCATTCAAGAATCAATGTTCCCAAGGGAGAGATATTATAAGACCCTAGAAACTAGAAACACAGAAAATGAGGAACAAAAAATAAAATTCCTGATAAATGCAACGTTTGGGCACTAGTGGTCTTAAGGAGACCCATCACGGGCTGTGAAGAGCACCATGGGCCTTGAAGGGCCATTGTGGTCCATGCCATGTCTATGAAGTGCAGAGGTGAATACCACAAGAGGCCACCACATGTCGTGGTATGGCTTCTATGGTTGAAACCTCTACAAGCCCCCTATCACAATCCTATTCACTCCTCAAGTTCATAGAACGTAGTGACCTTCACGATCTAAAGGTCTCCGTAGAGTAGGTCCTAAAATAATCCCTCAATACCCTAAGGATGCAGGTCGAAGGCAAACACCACTTAGGACCACCAAAGATCGTGGTGCCTATCACTTGCCGTGGTGGGTCTAATGGTGGGCAGCCTTTCCAATATTCTTTTCATAAATTACCAAGTCCCTCACCACAGAGGAGACCACGGACCATGGTACCTTTAACGGTCTGTGGTGATGGTCCATCCTGAGTTCTAAATTCAATTTTAATGAGGGTTATTTTAGTCTTTTCCCTATCGCTCATTAATGAATGTAGATGGTTTTAGGGACTTAATTCATATATATTAACTACCCAAAAGTATTCTAACTATCCTATTCTCTCCTTAATCCCTAAATCACAAAACCCTCTCTCTCAAGTCCTCTCTCAAAGTATTCTTCTTCTTCCACAAGCAATTCAAGGGTTCTTCAAGGTCAAACTTTTAATCTCTACAAGTTAGAGATCATGAAGGTCAAGGTATATGGGGATTGATGGTTCTTTTCACCCATGGATTTCCAAGGTTTATTCAGAAAAACTCTTAAATTTTGATTAATTTCTAACCCTTGTTTTGATGAATTGCATTGGGATATTTAAATTATATTTTTAATTTATTATTAATGATCATTATAAGTATAATTCTATGTTAATTGCATGATTTCAAGTTGAATTGTGAATTTTCATGTATTAAGCAATTTCAATTAGGATTATGAAGTTCAAAGATGAGTTACATGGATTTTTGATTATGAAGTTCTATGGTTTTCAAAGAAAAGCTTTTATAAATGAAGTTGACATTTATGATTTAATGATGGAATTTATGATGATGATAAATGATGATCCAAGAAAGTTATTATGGTGTGATAAGGACAATTCTCACACAATTCATGATTTAAGATGGTGATAAGGACAATTCTCACCAAAGTTCATGGATTCTTATGAATCACTAAAGTTAATGAGCTACTCTAATGATTACATTCATGATGAAGTTAATGATGATGCGTCTGTGTTTTAATGAATTTCTTTGGGATATTTACTAAGCACCGAGAGTATTTTTAGATGGTGTTCAGTCTGGTAACATAGTTAGTTACCCAACTGTCATGACCGAAGCCTAGGGCCTAGACATGACACGACGAATGAGACACTCAAAGGTACCTCATCCAAGGTTCTTAGCATTCATTTAGCTTTTCATAGGTAATGACATTCAATAAATTATGGAAATAAATGGGATAATGGGATTAGGGTAAACGACACAAAACAAAAGTCATTCACAACATCAAACATAATCTATTTTTCCAACAATACCTCCACATCTTTAGACTTGGCAGGGGCTAAGACATGTCCGTATCTTACCCTCAAATGTACTGTCAAAAGTACCAAAAGATAAACCAAAAGTCTATATATATGATATGTTAGAAAAATAAAGGATATTGTCCCCAAAACATGGGAACTCACCAAAATAGTAGCCTTCAACGTAATCAACTAGCCACGGGAACGGGAATATGGGCAACGTCAGTCCCTACATGGTGATGTCATGTAGGCAAAAGAGTATGTGTTAGTAATTTGAATGTACTAAGTATGTAGGCATGCATAAACATTGAAAAAACATCAGAATATTAAAGTACTACGAAACATAGTGCAATGCATGCATAATAGATCAAGTAAATAACATTTGAAACATTTATTTTGAAGGAAGATGACCATAACAGACATTTAAGACCATGCGAGCTATTGCATGGAATCCAACATAAACCCCTATATTTGCACGGGGAGACTATTTGTTGGGTAGAGCTTCATCAACTTTATTCATATCTTTAACTTTAACTTTAAGGGCTATTTTTGGATCCATTAGCCTAAATCTACATGGGCTTGTATGTTGGCGCATAGTTAATGAGATAAAGGGTTGCTACTAGGATTTCCTTAACGAGTCCCACCTCAATGCCCCATTCGATGCTAAGTCATTCCCACAGAATAGTTCATATAATAAGAACATAATCATTGCATAACTTTAGATCATCAAAACATCATTGGATAGAATAGCTCATTAAAACCTTCATTGATTCAAATATGTGAGAATTGTCCTTATCACATAAGAATCCATTCTTTGGCTAAGAATCCCTTTCATCATCATTCAATCATTTTTTCATTTAATAAGACTGCCTTTTTTATCATAAACATTGCTTTAATAAGCTTTTATTTTGGAGTCAAAGCTTTCAATTCAACTTTATTGAAACATAGCGAAACTAGGTAGGTTCATCTCATTTAACCTTCAAATCATTTAAAACAATGTTAGCATGCATGATACTAATGGAATGCATCACTTAAGACATCTTTAAAACAACCCACCACTATACTTTAAAACTACTTTCAGGCTTTCATATGATTCCCTTGATAAATTATCCATTTCATTTAAAGAAGATTCAATATAAGACAATATAGGTAAATAAACTTCAAATATTCAAGAATCTATACATTTGGAATCATAATGTGAAAACCCATAAAATTCACCATTGACATGAGCTATTAGGTTTAGAAAATACTTAGGCTCCATAAATGGAAGAACCCATGAAAGCGACCCACATACCTTGAAGAAACAACTCCTTAATGCAAGCTTTAAAATGGAAGCTTGAAGCTCTTTGAATGAAACCCTAGCTTTTTTGTTGAAGAAGACGATCTTGAGAGTACTTGAGAGGTTAGGGTTTGGATCTTAGAATGTGAGTGAGGGAAATAAGCTTGGGAAGGCGTCCCTTTAGATAGAGTCAATTCAGTCCCCAAAACAACCACACTTTGGTTATAAAATATAGGTAATGACCAAAATACCCCTATTAAAACTAGTCGGACTCACCTTTATAGGGTCCCATCATGGTCCATTGTGCTTACCACGGCCCTTGATGGTATCCCATAGTGTATGACTTATGGAAAGATTTTTGAATTTGCTGGAAAAGTATCTGAACTTCCTCCATGGAGACCTTCACAGTCCATGGAGGGAATCACCGTCCATAAACCATAGCCGTGTTGCATGTTCTGTAGGAGTGACCACCATGGATCACACCATGGTCCTTGAATATCTCTACGGCCATTAGTGGTCCCTCGTAGTCCTTACCTTGGAATGTTTCCTCAAGCTTTAGGGGAGAGCGTACCACGGAGGGCTTCACGGCCCATGGTGCTCACCATTATCCATGGTTCCTCATTGTGGTCACTTCCCTGCATGACTGGGTTTCAAGACCTCCACCACGGTGGCTCACCACAAGGCATGGTGCATACCACAGCCTATAATGTCCTTCTGGTGTCATCACCTGGTGCCATTGTCTGCATTTTTCTAAGATTTCATCCTTTGTTCCTTGTTTTAGGACTTCCCAAATTATCGGTGTCTTACAATATCTCCCCCTTAGAACATTCATACTCGAATAAGAGTTATTAGCATAAAAAAGGACATGGCATAAGAACTATCAATCCAACATGAATACAATGACACTTGAAATGCATAAAACATGAGATTTTTAAACTTAGCATACAACATGACTTTAAAATTCAACTTCATGAACATGCATGCATATGAAGACTTAGGAAAACTGAAACATAGGAGTCTTAAACATTTGACCATGAATAACTTACTACTTTAGGCTTAAGTAGAATGAAAGAGATGAGGGTATTGCTTCATCATATCTGCTTCAACTTCCCATGTAGCATTCTAAACTTGTTGGTTTCTCTAAAGGACTTTAAAAGATACAACTTCCTAGTTCCTCAATCTCTTAACTTGCCGGTCCAAAATTTCAACCAGGAATGCTTCATAGGTCAAGTTTTCTTCAACATTTACTACTTTCAATGGAACAATGGAACTAGGAGAACCCACACATTTTCTCAACATATATACATGAAATACCGGATGAACCATGGTCATTTCCAACTCTAACTCATAAGCAACCTTAACAATACGCCTCAAAATTTTATAAGGACCTACAAACCTAGGGCTCAATTTTCCCTTCTTACCAAACCAAACTATACCCTTCATGGGTGAAACCTTCAAGTATACCCAATCATCCACACTAAACTCAAGATCCCTTCTCCTAGTATTGGAATAGGTTTTTTGACGACTTTGAGCCTTCTTCAACCTTTTTCTAATGACTCGTACCCTCACCAAAGCATCAAGCACCTAATCAGGACCCAACAAGGTCATCTCACCTACCTCGAACCAACCAATCGGAGATCTACATCATCTCCCATACAAAGCCTCAAACGGTGCCATTTCTATGCTCGAGTGATAGTTGTTATTGTAGGAGAACTCAATAAGAAGTAGATGATCATCCCAACTCCCTTTAAATTCCAACAAACAATTTCTTAACATATCCTCTAGTGTTTGAATTGTTCGCTCGGCTTGCCCATCGGTTTGAGGGTGGAATGTGGTGCTTAGCTTCACTTTAGTACATGTCCCCTTTCAAATAATCTCCACAAATGAAAAGTATATTTGGTACGACGATCTGAAATAATTGACAAAGGCACACCATGCAACCTCACCAATTCCCGAATATACAACTTAGCATAATCCTTGACACTATAAGATGTCATGACCGGTAGGAAGTGAGCAGACTTTGTCATTTTATTAATAATCACACAAATTGAATCATGATGCTTCCGAGTGTGAGGAAAACCTACTACAAAATCCATATTCACATCCTCTGACTTCCAAGTGGGAATTTCAATGTCTTGTACTAGACCACCTGGCCATTGATGTTCGGCCATAACTTGTTGGCAATTCAGACATTCAACCACAAACTTTGCTATATCCTTTCTCATGCCACTCTACCAATAGAGTTCCTTTATGTCCCGATATAATTTTATTCAACCAGGATGAATAATGTATGAAGAAATATGAGCCTCCTTCAAGATCCAATCTCTTAGGCCATCCACATTAGGAACACATAACCAGCCTTAGTAACGAAGTACCCATCTCCCCCTTATGAAAAGACTTCTACTTTCTTTTATTTTACCAATCGCTTTAACTATACAAGTGTAGGGTTAATGTATTGTTTTAACTTAATATCTACCACAAAATATGATTTGGACCCGTTATGACCAACCATACCACAATCATCGGAAACACTCAACTTCACCCCTAATCTAGCCAATCGGTGAACATCCTTTAGAAACACTCTATTCCCCTCATCAACATGAGCCACACTCCCCATACACAGTCTACTAAGTACATCAGCAACCACATTGGCTTTACTCGAATAATAATGCAAACTTATGTCATAGTCCTTAAAGAGTTCAAGCCACCTTTTTGCCTTAAATTGAGGCTTTTTGAGTGAACCATATTGGAGACTCTTTTGATCGGTGAACATATCCACATGTAGCCCATAGAGGTAGTGCCTCTAAACCTTTAGAGCAAGTACAACCACTGCTAACTCAAGATCATGGGTAGGGTAGTTATGCTCATGCACTTTCAATTATCTAGAAGCATAGGCTATAATATTACTATTTTGCATCAAAACACAACCCAAACCAATATTTGAAGCATCAAAATAAACTATAAACCCTTCTAATCCTTCTGATATAGTCAAAATAGGAGTAGAGGTAAGTCGATCTTTCAAAGTTTGGAAACTCTTTTCACACTCATCCATCCATATGAACTTTACCTTCTTCTAGGTCAATTTTATCATCGGATATGAAATAGTAGAAAACCCTTCGATGAACCTTTTGTAATACCCAGCAAGACCCAAGAAGCTCTTAATGTCCAAAGGAGACAATGGTCTAGGCCAATTCTTGACCTCCTCTATTATCTTAAGATCAACCTTGATCCCATCACCAGACATTATGTGACAAAGAAATACTACCTCTTTCAACGAAAATTCAAACTTAATAAATTTTGCAAACAATTACCTATTCCTCAATGTTTGAAGTACAACCCTCAAATGATTCTTATGTTCTTCCTCGCTCCGAGAACAAATCAAGAGGTCATCAATGAACACCACCACAAATGTATCAAGGTAATATTTGAACACCTAATTCATTAGATCCTTAAATAGTGTCAGAATATTCGTCAACCCAAATGACATTACTACAAACTCAAAGTGACCATACCTTATTTGAAATGTCATCTTGGGAATGTCACATTCCCTTACCCATAGTTGATGATAGTCGGACCAAAGATCAATCTTAGAGAAATGACTTTCCCCATGCAATTGATAAAATAAATCATCTATCTTAGGGATTGGGTACTTATTCTTAATGGTCACCTTCTTTAATTAATAATAATCTATGCATACCTAAAGCAACACATCCTTCTTTCTTAAAAACAACACCGGATCACCCTATGGTGAAATACTTGATCTTATGAACCCTTTCTCCAACAAATCCTTCAATTGTTGCTTCAATTCCTTTAATTTTATTGTGGCCATTCGGTAAAGAGGGATAGATATATGTTGGGTATCGGGGAGAAGATAAATAAAAAACATCAATTTTGTTTTTGGGAGGGACACTGGAAGGTCATTAGGAAAGACATCGGGAAACTCATTGACTACGGAGACCAACTCAAGAGAAAGAATATTGGAGTCAACATCCCTAACCCTCAGAATGTGGTAGATGCAACCCTTTGCAATCAACTTTCGGGCCTTAAGACAAGAAATGAGCCTACCCGTCACTACCGAATCTTGACCCTTCCATTCAACAATAGACTCATTTGGGAATTATAAGTTTACTCTATGAGTTCTACAATCTATGGAAGCATAAGAGGCATGAAACTAATCCATCCTAAGTATAACATCAATATCTACCATGTCAAGCTCTATGAGATCACAAGGAACTAATTTATGCAAGATAGTCATGGGACAACCCTTATAGACCTTTTTAAAAATAATCGACTCACAAATGGGGGTAGACACCAAATATGGTTCCATTAACATTTCGGGTGAGACATCAAACCTATTAGTTAAGAATGGAGTAACAAATGAAAAAATTTGCACCAGATCTAATAATGTATACACATTAAAAGCAAAGACCTTTAACATACCTGAAACAACATTTGGTGCTTCCTCAACCTCTTGCCTCCCATGCAAAGAATAAAAGTAGTTGGTGCATCCACCTCCTTGAGCTTTTCCCATAAACAATTTGGCCTTGAGGCCTAGCACAACTACCTCTACAATCTCTAGCATGATGATCCGGTTTACCATACTTGAAACATGCATTGGAGCCGGCTAAGTATTCCTCTTTATGTGTCCTTCCAAACTTCTTGCAAGAGGGAAAACTTGAACACCAACATTATATCTTGGAACCATTGGATTTGTGCCCTTGTCCTTATTAAACCTAGGAGGAGGAATATTAGTGGAATCTTGTCCCATGAATCATTGTCCACCTTTACCCTTTCCATCACCACTATAACTGGATCCTTGAGGATTAAACCCTCCACCATCAACTCTAGCTTTTTTGAACCCCCTTGACCTCTTCCTTAACTTCTCATACTAAATTTTTTCAGCATAAGTAATAAACTGGGAGATGTCCATCTCTTTGACCAATATGGTCGTCTTGCACTCCTTCAACACCAAGCTAGAAATGCCAAAAATGAAATTGATCATCCTTTCCTGTGGGTTAGAGACCATGAAAGGAGCATACTTAGATAATTTAGTAAACTTGAGGGCATATTACCTACCACTCCTTCACCCTTGGAAAAGATTGATGAACTCTTGGATCTTTGCCTCTCTTAGATCCAAAGGAATTAAGTGATCTAGGAAGTCTCCCTTGAATTTTTTCCATCGTATAGACTTCATATTTTCACCTCTCTCAACCACCCATTGCTCGTACCAAACCCTTTCCACTCATTTGAGTTGATAAGCCACTAGCTTGGCTTTTTTATTTGAAGGCACACCAATGAAAGCTATAATCTGATTCCAATCAACTCTATAGGGTCCTTATCCACAATCATCAAACTCAGGTGGATTCATCCTCTTGAATTCTAGAATTATAGAAGCCGAAGTAGGCACATAAGAAGGTGGAGGAATAATACCTTGGTTATTTTGGTTGGCTATATCTTGAACCAACAATGTGATGATATTTTGGAATTCCGCATTGGTCATTTTTTCCTTATGATGTAGAGTTTCAAGAATCAGAGGAGCTTGGTCCTTATCATCAACCCTTGATCTAGGTATAGGTACTCTTATTGGAAGCATGATCTAGAAGACATAAAATGTTTCTTTAGTTAGAGAAAGTCTTAGGACACTCTAGGGCATGACATGAATTTCAAAGAAGTGAAAACTTTCCTAAATTTCCCATAGTCTCATATTCATAATTATGGTGCGATTTAATATCTTGAATTAGAACCTATTCAATAAAGTATATTGGACTTCGAGAACTATTCAAAACTCTCAAGCTCTGTTACCAAGTTTTTCATGACCCAAGCCTAGGGCCTAGACGTGACACGGCGAATGAGACATTCGGAGGTACCTTATCCAAGCCTATGAGCATTCATTTAGCTTTTCATAGATAATTATATTCAATAATGTGCGGAAATAAATGGGATAATGGGACTAGGGTAAATGACACAAAACAAGAGTCATTCACAACATCAAATGTCATTTGTTTGTCCAACAATACCAATACATCTTTAGACTTGGCGGAGGATAAGACATGTCCCAAGCTCACCCTCAAATGCAGTGTCAAAAGTACCTAAAGATAACCCAAAATTCTATAAATATCATATGCTTTAAAAATAAAGGTTATTGTCCCCAAAACATGAGAACTCACCATAGTAGTAGCCTTCAACATAATCAACTAGCCAAGGGGAGTAAAATGTGGAGAAACACCGGTCCCTACATGGGGATATCATGTAGGCAAAAAAGTATGGGTTAGTACTTTGAATGTACTAAGTATGTAGGAATACATGAACATTGAAGAAACATTAGAATATTAAAGTAATATTAAACATAGTGCAGTGCATGCAAAATCGATCAAGTAAAAAACATTTTGTAGGAAGATGTCCAAAACCGATATTTAATACCATGCAAGATATTACATGGAATCTAACATAACCTCCTACGTTTGCATGAGGAGACTACTTATCGAGTAGAGCTCTGTCAACTTCATTCATTTCTTTAACTTTAAATTTAAGAGTTATTTATGGATCCACTAGCCTAAGCCTACAAGGGCTAGTATATTGGCACATGGTTAATAAGACAAAGGGTTGCTACTAGGATTCTCTTACCGAATCCATCTCAATGCCCCATTCGGTGCTAAGTCATTCTCACGGAATAGTTCACATAATAAGAATATAACCATTGCATAACGTAATATGATCAAAATATCATTCGGTAGAATAGGTCATTAAAACCTTCATTGATTCAAATATGTGAGAATTGTTCTTATCACATAAGAATCCATTTTTTGGCTAAGAAGTCCTTTCATCATCATTCAATCATTCTTTCATTTCCTAAGACTCCCTTTTTAATCATAAACATTGCTTTAATAAACTTTTATTTTAGAGTCAAAGCTTTCAATTCAACTTCATTGAAACATATTGAAACTAGGTGGGTTAATCTCATTAAACCTTCAAATCATTTAAAACAATGCTATCATGCGTGAGACTAATAGAATGCATCACTTAAGACATCTTTAAAACAACCCACCACTATACTTTAAAAGTACTTTGACGCTTTCATATGAGGCCCTTGATAAATCATCCATTTCATGTAAATAAGAGTCAAAATAAGACAATATAGGCATATAAACATCAAATATTAAAGAATCTATACATTTTGAATCATAATTTGAAAACTCATAAAATTCACCATTGAAATGAGCTATTTGGTTTAGAAAATTCTTGGGCTCCATAGGTGGAAGAACCCATGAATGAGACCCACATACCTTGAAGAAACAACTCTCAAATGCAAGCTCTAAAATGGTGGCTTGAAGATCTTGGAATGAAACCCTAGATTTCTTGGTGAATAAGAAGACCTTGAGAGAACTTGAGGAGTTATGGTTTGGATCTTACAATGTCAGTGAGGGAAATGAGTTTGTGAAGGCTTAGGGTCGTTTAGATAGAGTGAATTCAGTCCCCAAAATGACCACACTTTGGTTATAAAATACAGGAAAAGACTACAATACCCCTATTAAAACTTATCGGACTCACCTTCAAGGGGACCTATCATGGTCAGTGGTGCTCACCACGGCTCGTGGTAGTGTCTCATGGTGAATGACTCAGGGAAAGATTTTGGCATTTGTAGGAAAAGTCTTTGAACTTCCTCCACGTAGACCTTCATAGTTTGTGGAGGGCATCACGGTCCTTGAACCATGGCCATGGTGCAGGTCCTGCAAGAGTGACCATCCCGGATTACACCACAGTCTGTGAAGATCTCCACGGCGCGTAATGGTCCCTTTCGATCCTTTTTGTGGAAAGTTTTTTGAGGCTTCAGGGTAGGGGTCACCATAAAGGGTTTCATGGCCTATGGTTCTTACCTCGGTCAATGGTCCCTCATCATGGTCGTTTCCCTATAGGATTGGGTTTCAGAACCTTTACCATGGTTGTTCACCATGAGGCATGGTGCATACCACAACCCGTGATGTCCTTCTGTGGTCATCACCTGGTGCCATATTTTGTATTTTTCTGAGATTTCATCCTTTGTTCCTTATTTTAGGACTTTCCAAATTTCTGGGGTCTTACACCAAGGGAATCCTAGTAGCAATCTAAAGTCCCAAACTATATTGTCCCCATAGGTTGCATTCATGGCTTAGCTAGTAGATCCACATATAGCTCACAACGTTAAATTTGTTCTCACAGAGTCTACCTTGGAAAGTAGCCCCTCTCTTCTCGATGTGGGAGTTACATTGGATTCTATGTTATAGCTTGCATGGTCTTAATATGTCGGTTTAAGGTCTTATCCCACCCAATTTTAGTGAGTTATGAGTTTTTATGATGAATATGAGATTATTTTGATGCATTGACCAATGAGATTAATGTTTTTAACATTTTATGATTTTTATACATGTTTTATAAGATATTGGTCTTGTATCCCATGATTCATATTAATTATGCCCTATGTTTATTATTCATGACTATCTCACATACTTAGTACCTTCTATGTACTAATGTATATTTTGCCTATATTGTCTCATAATGTAGGAGAGGATGAAATTCATCCTATTCATGGATAGAGTTGACATAGCATTCATAAGTTATCTTTGGTGAGTCGTCATTTACCAAGGACGGAACTTCTTTTATGTTAATCACTTTGACTTTTCTATTAATATTTGGGTGATGTAGGAGTTTGTTCTAAAGCCACTATCAAATATAGACTTAGAGGCATGTTTAGATGTTGCAAGCGATGTAGTCCATGTTGGACATTAATTTGAATATTACTCCTTCCATAGACTCGCATTGTTGGACATTAATTTGAATTTAAACTGCCTTATGTATGCTATGTATGCTAAGATGGTTTGGCTGGGATCCTTCGGGTTTTCGATCACCGTGTTAATACTATGCTCTAGGTTGGGTCATAATACTCATATTAGATAATAAATACACCCCTTGGAAATCATACTCCGAGCTTTAAGTCAGGAGATAAACTAACTCTTAAGCATGGAATTACTACCCTTCCACTCTTTGACTGATTCATTAGGAAATTGCAACTGAACCACTCGGGACAAATCCACCTTTTCCACTGGACTCACACCTATTATACCAACAATATTTTAGATACCCTCTATAAAATCTTGTGGATCTTCATCAGCCTTTAAAGCATGAAATTTTGAGGGAATCATTATTATAAAGTCACAAACTCTATAACCGTCGTACCCATATTTAGGTTCACAGGATATACAACCTCTCGGTTGGTTTGTGCCACTATATCTTGGGAAAGAACTTGGAAAGCAGCCCTAAATTAGGCATAAGTAACTTGCTCGACAAAAAAATTAACTAGAGTTGGAGGTTCTTAATGCCCTTCATCTTTGTCCACACTCCTTCGCAATGGAGCTCTTCGTGGAGGCATGATTTATAAAGCAAAGAACATGAGTTGGAAGGAATGATGAAATAAGTAAAGTGTCTTATGTGCCTTATAAAAAATCATTCATAAACGTGGTATACTTCACACTCATACACAAGACTCCACTCGATGCGGCTTTGTTAGACACCATAGGACACTTGAACCTGATGCTCTAGTACCAAGTTTGTCACGATCTAAGCTAGACCCTAGATGTGACATGGTGAATAAAATCTCGAGAGACCCTAAACAAGACTTTTAGCATAACATTAGCATGACTTAAAACAACATAAGATAAATGTGGAAGGTAGTTCTTTAAACAATCTTATCATAGCAATTAAATTAAAAGAATTTAAGAATAGGCTTGCAAAGTGGAAATAACCATTCTAGTATGACATAGCTTCTAACTACCATTGATGGGGGCATAGTACAAGCCCTAGATCACCCAAAACAAATCTGAGAGTAAAAGTCATCAAATGAAAGACATCATAAAGAGCTTTTGACTTTAAAGAATGAGGACTCGCCAAATAAGTAATGCCCACTTGAGCAAATACTAACTGTGAGACTATTGGGGAGTATTGTAACCTAAATTATAAAATAATATAGGCAATAGAAGTTGTCACTATCTAAGCTAGACCCTAGGTAAGATATGGCAATTAAAATCCAGAGGAACCCAACCAAGACTCTTAGCATATCATACATAAGCATAAATAAGGTAAGTAAAGCAATAATACTAAGACATAGATGCAGAAATAAAGTATCAACATGGAAAATCTCAATAAAAGAGAATAAGTCTCAAACTCAAAAGAAAAGACAACGTAGAGTCCATGTCATCCAACATGCCTCTAATAAACTAGATGGGGGCATAAGATAAGCTCCTATCTAACCCACAACAGCATATAAAGTCATAAGAACAATAAAAGATGAAAGTATTATCCTCGAAGCATGAGGACTCACTAACTATAAAAAAATAAAGCTTAACTCTATCCACAAGTGGAAGGTGTGCGGTGATCATTCGACCCTATATAATGATACAATGTAGGAAAATGGTATGCATTAGTATATGGAATTCACTAAGTATGTGACAAGTATGCATGAATAATGAATATCGAACATAATCAATATGAATCATGAGATGCAAGACCAATATCTTAAAATATGAGTAAAACCTTAAAACTAAAACATCATAATCATATGGTCAATGTATCAAAACATCATCATAAAAAATTTATACCTTTTCATATACGTTGATGTGGGATAGGACCTTTAAGGATATATAAGACCATATGAGCTATAACATGGAATTTAATGTAACTCCCACATTAAGAAGAGAGAGGACACTTTGCTAAGGTAGATCCATGGGAACATAATAAGCATGATCTATATATGGATCCACTAGCTAGGCCATATTGGCATCATAAACTTATGTGGGCAACACAATTAGGTACTAAATGTTGCTACTGGGATTACCTTGGGTAGCTACAATGGCTACAGGACCAAACCCCACTTTAAAGTCTCTCGGTCCTTATTCATTATCCCAACAGAATTTCATGAAAACATAGTCATTAATATCATTAGAAAATACAATAAAAGATATCAATCCTCATCATAAGAAAATCATAAGAATAGCTCATTAACATAATTGATTCATAAAAATCCATGAGTTGGTGAGAATGTCCTTTCACCTCTTTTACATGATTTTGTGAGAACTACCTTTCCTACCATAATTTCTTGATTAAAAAATCATTCATAACCTTTCATGATTCATTCATAAACCTTGGTATTCATTCATAAAACTTTCATTGAAATAACTTGAAATTTATGATCATAGTTCCTTGAAAACATACTTGAAATAGCATATAAAATAGCTTATTAACATGATTGATTCATACGAATCCATGAGTTGGTGAGAATGTCCTTTCACCTCTTTAACATAATTTTGTGAGAACTACCTTTCCTACAATAATTTCTTGCTTAAAACATCATTCATAACCTTTCATGAGTCATTCATAAAACTTTCATTGAAATCACTTGAAATTCATGATCATAGTTCCTTAAAAACATACTTGAAATAGCATATAACATGGGTCGTTAAAACTCAATTGGAAATCATGCAATATGATGTGAATTATGCATGATATAACCAATAATCATAAGATACGTTAAAATTAGGAAGACCCAATGAAAGTTTATAAAACTATGACTTTTAGAAGAAGAACTAATAAGAGAATTTGGGAAGAACCTTGGGACTCCATCGGTGAAAGGACCCACAGATGAATTCCCACATATCTTAAATCTTAGAAGCCCTAATTTTCTCTTGAATTAGAGATTGACCTTGCTGTTTCTCTTGAATATCTTTAGGAAGAAGAAGGCTCTTGAGAGAGAACTTTCAAGAGAAGATTTTTGGGATTTGAGTGTTAAGGTTAGAATAAGAGAGTTAGGAGATTTTTGGGTAGTTAATAGGATAAAATAAACCCCTAAAAACCATCCACATTCATTTATAAAACCATTGGGAAAGACCAAAACACCCCTAATTTAACTTAATTCAAGCACCTACATGAAAGGACAACTACAACCCGTGGTGGTGGTTGTGGTGCGGAGGCTCAGATTTGGGTTGTAAGGGTCTTGAGAGGGTTAGGTTCATGATTTGCTTCATGGTCTATGGTGAGCACCAAAAGCCAGGAGCCCTTTGTGGTCCTTGTCCTATTTTTTCCATTCAATAGTGCACCTTCACAATTGCTCTCCATGGCCAGTGAAGAACACCACAGCTCATGAAGGGCTCCGCGAAGGACCACCTAGTGCCAAAAGCTATGATTTCTCATCTTAAACCCTATTTCCCAAATTTCTAACTTCAGGGTATTACAATATGTCCACCTTAGGAACATTTTTCCTCGAATAGGACTCAAGCTGGTATGAATAAAATAGGAAGGAGAAATAACAGCCTAACATGAATGCCAAAATATATTGAGAATGCATAAACCATGGAATATTCAATCTTAAGCTAAAACATGACTTTAAAAGTCATTTCACGAACATAAATGGATATGAAACATAATAATGACTCAGATACATGGATTCAAAGAGGTGAATCATGAAGGAACTCAATATCTTAACTAGGAACAGAAGGAAAGAGATGAGGATATTGTGACATCATATCGACTTTAGCTTCCCATTTAGCACCTTCGACCTCTTGGTTCCTCCATAAAACTTTAACTAAAGTTATTTCATTATTTCTCAACTTCTCAACTTACCAGTCTAGGATCTCAACTAGAACTTCCTCATATGAAACACTGTCTTTCACATCAATGTTGTACAAAGGCACATTAGAGCTAGGATCACCCAAAAACTTTCTCAACAAAGATACATAGAACACTGGATGCACCAATGTCAAATCAGGGGAAAAATCCAACTCATATGCCACTTTGCTAATTTGCCTCAAAATATGATATAGACCTTTATGCAGGGACTAAGTTTCCATTTCTTGCCAAAATACATCACACCCTTCATGGGTGAAATTTTCAAGTTGACCCAATCATTTAGCTCAAATTCAAGTTCCTTTCTCCTTACATCTGAATAGGACTTCTATCGACTCTACATAGTCTTCAATCCTTCTATAATCAATCTAAACTTCTCCATAGCCTCATGTACCAACTTGGGTCTTATCAATTCAACTTGACCAACTTTGAGTAACCCAATAAGAGATCTACACTTCCTACCATTTATAGCCTCATATAGAGCCATCTAAATTCTAGAATGGTAACTATTATTATAAGAAAACTCTATCAATGGCAAATGATCTATCTAGACCCAACCTAGGGCCTAGTCGTAACACTACAATTGAAACCCTGAAGGGCTCCAACTAAGCCTTTTGACATATTATTTGGTGAGTCCTCATTTATCGAGGATGGGATTTTCTTTTATATTGATTGCTTTGACTTTATTCTATGGTTCACGTAAGCTAGGAGCTTCTCCTAAGACCTAATCAAGTATAGACTTAAAAGCATGTTTAGATGATTAAAGAGATGTAGTCCAATTTGGACATTGAGTTGAACTTACATTCTCTTTGACATCTATGTTTAGTAGTTTCTTCCGTGTACTTTATTATGTTTAATTGCCTTATGTATACTATGCATGCTAAGATGTCTTGGTTGGAATCCTTTGGATTTCTGATTGTCGTATCACGTCGAGGTCCTAGGCTTAGGTTATTACAAACTTAGTATCACAACACAAGGTTCAAGTGTCCTAGGGAGTCTAACATGCCGCTTCAAGTATAGTATTGTTCATCGGTGTGAAGCAAGCCACATCTATGAATAGGAGGTTGTAAGGCATCTTAGGAAACATTTCACTTCTTTCATGATCTCATGATACTATAGAGTTGAACTCTAAGATTTTCTCCTCTAATATTTTCTCTTTGCGACTATAGAATCATGCCTCTACGAAGAGCTCCCATTCGAAGAAATGTTGAAGAGGATCCACAAGCTCTGAATGATCCCTTAAATGACCAAGTGACTAATGCTTAATTTTGAGCAACTTTTCAAGTACTTGCTCAAGCCATGACGGCCCAAGTGAATCGTGAGGTGTTAGCTCCCGTGAATCCAAATGTGGGTATGGTGGAAACAAAAATTCATGACTTTATGAGGATGAATCCTCTGGAGTTTTGGGGTTCCAAGGTGGATGATGATCCATGAGAATTTGTTGAAAGCATTCATAAGATCATGGATATAATGAGGATTAGCCTAGTTAAGAGGGCAGGGTTGGTTACTTTTATATATGAGTTTTTACTTCAAATTCAAGTATGAATTATCTTCATGAATTACAAGTATGTTCAAGGTATGGATTTCATGCAAATTATGAATAAAGGCGACTTTGGTCTCTATGTGATGACCTAGGACCTAATTTCATGAATTATGTAAGTATGATTTGTAATAGTGCCACATTGCAACTATGTTATAAAATGAGCTATTCTACGAAATTCTGAAGTTATGAGCAAGTTATGATATATGCTAAGTATGTTTACTATATGATGTATTCCATGGGATTTGACTTAGTAGCAGCCTCAAGTCTCATAAACTACATGCCACCATAGGTTGCCTTCATGGCTTAGCTAGTGGATCCACATAGCATGATCACCTATTTAAATGGGGTAAAGTCTACTTTTTCAAGTAGATTCCCCTTTCTATGGTGTAGGGGTAACATCAAGATTTTGTGTCATAGTTCACATGGTCTTAATTTCGATTATGGTTTCTAACCCATATATGTATATTCATGATCTCAACTATGCTTTTTAAATGCTTTGATCATTATGATTCTCTCATGTGTTTACTTATCTCATCTTATTATGTATTTGACTTGATAATTGCATCTCATTATTTACGTTGCATGTTATTCCCTCGTACTTAGTAGATTCAAATATACTAACGCATATTATTGCCTATATTATCTCATAATGTAGGAGTTGACGTTGAGAATCCATTTATATATCTAGTTGAGTTCCTATGGCAAAGTCTTGGTGAGTCTTCATCCATCGAGGGCGGTTTATGAGTTGTTTCTTCATTCAAAGACCTTTATTTCTTTCATTTGAGGGTGATATAGGAATATGTCTTAACCCCTGTCAAGGTATTGCTAGGATTTGGTTTGATCAATGGAAGAGTAAGAGGCCTATTGAGGAGGGCCCCATAAATTAAGGAGAGTTCAAAGTAGTGTTTCTTGATTGCTTCTTCCTATTGGAGTTTAGGGAGTCTAAGATACAAGAGTTCATCAATATTAAGCAAGAAAGTATGAGTGTGAGGGAGTATGACCTCAAGTTCACCTAATTGTCAAAGTATGTTTCATTTATGGTTGCCGACCCAAGAGCTCGTATGAGCAAGTTCGTGTCGGGTATGTCAAATTTGGTTTCTAAGGAATGCCTGACGGCCATTTTTATTAGAGAAATAGACATCTATAGACTTATGACTTATGCAGAGAAAATAGAGAATGTCTAGCAGGTTTGAATGTGTGCTATCAATGTGGCAAATTGATTCATCATGTTGAGGAGTGTAGGGTTAAGGATGGTTGTCCTCAAGAACAAGTTTCTGATGGAGTCCAAGTTCAACAAGGTACCCAAGCTCAACCAAAGGGTAATCAATGCAACAACCGGTTTTACTCTTTTCATGGTAGGAAAGTGGTGGAGGAGACTCCCAATGATGTTACCGATATGTTTCAGGTATTTCACTATGATGTTTATGCCTTGCTAGATCCAGATGCAAAATTTTCTTTTGTTACTCCTTTTGTGGCCATGAGTTTTGATGTTAGCCACAAAGTATTGATGGAACCTTTTTTCTATTTATACACTCATAAGTAAGTTGGTTATGGGTAAAAGAGTTTGTAGCATCCCCTTGGGAGGATACCACAAACAAAATAAAAGCTAATTTAATACTTAAAATATTTATGTCACGACCTAACCCTGTGGGCCGTGACTAGTGCCCAAGCTGGACACAAGCTTATACTCCTATTAATCATAAGTAGGTCATGTATAACCTGGACTTAAGGAGATAGAAGGTTGTCCTGAACCTGTCGCAAACTATCAATAGGCAATATTGTGCATAAGCCAACTAGGCTAGCACTAAAAGGGGGAAACGTCCCCAAAACATACATTACAAAGGCATAACCCATACGAGTATCTACAGATATAAATACACAACCCATACATATATCTACAGACCTTTAAGAGTATTAGTGATAAAATATGGTGGTACAGGGTCCCCACCATACCTGTGAACAAATAAATATACACATCGAGGTTTAGTACCAAAATTAGGATCCAGCAGAATAGAGCACCTCTGGACCGCTGAGTGGGACTCCTACGCTGGTAGATCCCCAAACTGTGTACCTGTACCTACGGGCATGAATACAGCCCCCCTAGGAAAGGGGGTTAGTACGATACATGTACTAAGTATATAAAGCATAACACAACATAAGTGAGATTACAACAGAATTAGGATGCAGGAAAAAGGTATAACATTTAATAAATCATTGCACCTGCATCTTATAAAATGAGGGCATGTATATCATCCTTCCATACCGTACTCGGCCTGCTGTGGGACTTAGTATTATCATATCATCGTATACGATATCATACCATCGTATACGACATCATATCATATGTTACAAATACACCATTATGTTTTCATATACATGCATATATACTGTATCTGTCCCTTAAGTGAGGGACTCGGTGAAGAGAGTAGTGTACATATAGCATACAATTATACTGTATCTGGCCCATTATGGGACTCGATGTCACAAATGTTCCATTAGGTCATCATATGCATGTATGTGCCATACCCGGCCTCCTAGTGAGGGACTCGGTAAACAATCATACCAACATATATTATACCCGGCCCTTTATGGGACTCGGTCATACCCGGCCCTCTATGGGAATAGGTGAATGCTCATATCATCATATATCATACCCAGCCCTTTTATGGGACTCGATCATACTCGGCCCTTCATAGGACTTGATGAATAATCATATCATCAAATATCATACCTGGCCCTTTATGGGACTCGGTCATACCCAGCCCTTTATGGGATGCAGTGGAAGATGTATTAACAGCATGCACGAGTAGAGTAGTGAGTCACCATATGCAATTAGCTCATCATCTGAGACTAGGTATTACAATCGTCATGAACTATCATTTGAGGATCAAAATGATCATCATCTCAAGTATTCTGTAAGTGCCATTAGGGTCCATATCAAATGGAGTCTTAGGAATCATAGAGTTTTATTAAGATAATTCCAAATGGCTTATGCAATCAGAGACACTTTTCATTATAGATTCCTTAGGCACGGGAGCTCAAACATTCAATTAATATTTCATATATAGAAGGCTCAAGGGTGATAGCTCAACCACCTTAAGAGCCTTTTCCATCATAGAGTAAAAAAGAAACATGAATCGTATTAAGGACTTAGGAATAGAGTTACCCCAGAGCTCGTATCATACATCACCTATCTCGGAGATATGCCAAAAGAAAAGAAGGAACAGAATTTACGTACTTACTACTTTCTTTCACACAGAAGACTTGAGAGGCAGTATCTCACTTATTGTAGGAGTTCTAACATCAAAAAATAGGTAAGAGGCATGAATCATTCTCGAATCTCTACGAATGGAATTATCCTTAAAGAGCATATTACGTTTTGCTTATATCTAAGACATGCCAAAAAAAGAAAGTCTAGCGTTACATACTCTGCACTTCCTAACGTATGGAATGCTTGAGAAGTCCAAGTTCAATTACTGTAAAAGTGCTTTCATCAAGAAGTAAGTAAGGACCATGGATTACGCTTGGCATTTATGAGTAGATTTACCCTCAAGCTTATATCATTCATTACTTAACTTGAAGACATGCCAAAAGAAAAGAAAAGGTAGCTTCACATACCTGTTATGGGTTAATCATATCAAGATTCGCTTCGTTACTCCTTTAACCTATTTAACACGAAAGTAATGCTAAGTTTAGTGACCTTCGACTTTCCAGCTTATAATTATACCACCAATTACCCATAGGAATTACTTCCTTGATCACACTTCTCGACTAGTGTATTAGTTAGTTAAGGAGTTAACGGAATTCGGGCAGCATCTCCTCTATAACTCGCCCTATCCAAACCTCCAATTACATCTTTAATTACTACAGCCAACCAACAAAAACAATTAGCAGATCATATACAATCAAACCATTTTAACATTACATAACAGAAACTCCAAACAACTCGCTTAAAGCTTCGATACCAAAATAGGGTTTTTAATCTCTATTTCGTTAAACCTTTAACCACATGAAATGGGATTTTATGAGGCTGCAAACAGCAACATATAAAGTAATTTTTAGTCTTGTTCCATCCCTGCAACCCAGATAAATCGCCTCCAAACACCACCATGCTAACGACAACACTAGCCAAACTTTAACTCGTTAGAATAGAGTCAAAACAGTCCCTACATGACCTGCAATATCTTTCATCCATAACATGCATAATTTTATGTTTCATAATCATATTTATACACCCATAACATGCTTAAATACTTGACTAGACGTGGGAGGAGAGAATCAAACCTTACCTTGTTGAAAATTTCCCTTGGAAGCTCTTTAATGTGCTGAAAACTAATGGGTTATTCGTCGCCCTATCTTGCTGCCCCAAAAATCCAATTTTCTCTATTAAACACCGTTATGTAAATGTAGGATACCTTAAATAATTAAATCATGAATCAAAATCGAAGGGCTTACCTTCTTTCTCCCTTGGCCGCCACTACTTTCTCTAGTTCATAGGGTTTTCTTTTCTTTTCTCTTAAGTTTAAGATGCTGAAATATAGCCTTAGTCATAAAAAGACTTGTATATATCCTTCCTTAAAGGGTGACATGTGGCTGCCCCTAGGGGTGACACATGGCATCCCCCTAGGGCACCACCTCATTCATGCGGCCACCCACATGCTTCCAAGTAGCAGTGTGGGGTCCATCTCAAGTAGGTGTGTCACCTACTTGGTCCAAGTTGGTGCATCACCTACTTAGTCCAAGTAGGTGCATCACCTACTTGCTTCCAAGTAGGTGCCACACCTCCTTCCGCCTCTTTCTTGGATTCGTAATCTCGTCTCACTTTAAGAGCTTGCGTATTCCTTGCTACTTAAGCTCGATATGTTCTCAAGTAGCTTAATTTGGTAGGACATCCAAGTTTGTAGCTTAAGCAAGTAGGTTAAGCACCACGACTCCTTATTTGGCCTCTAACTCTTTCCTAAGACTTGTAGACCTATTTCCAACCGTCATTACTCATGTAGAACTTCATAGATAACATGGATCACATGGCAATCTTTTAGAAAAAAAATATGCTTCAATGTACAAAGGTGTGGGGTATAACATCCTTCCCCCTTTTAGAACGTTCGTCCTCGAATGTTAACTCCCATAAGGTCTAAAAAAGATTTCAGGAAATTTTCTGTAATAGTTGTCATATACAAGCCTCTATTAACCAGCATAACCAAGGTAGGAGATGTGATTACCTATAGATATGGGGAAAAAGTATGGATATTTATTCTTCACCTCTTCCCCAGCATCCCAATTCATTTTTTAGTATCACCAATCTTTTCTACATTCCTTTCTACCATACCAGTATTGATCTCCTAGTTACTATTGCTATCAAGTCAGCAATTAACTCATTCCTCGAGGTCAACCATATTCGTAGTTTAGTCAAATCTATCATTACGGTGGACACGACCTTTCAAGACACACTACAACCCTATTTCTCATTCTTTTTTCATTTTTAGGAAAATTTTGGCAGAATTCCCTATATATTTCTTACTTTCTTAAAAACCTGTATGTAGGAAATACCAACAGTGCCTCACATGGATGACATGTATATATATATGTACCATATCACATTACAGCCATATAGGGCTCTTAATACCAATGCATATATATTTTGAAGGAAAATTAATAATATACCTGTAACCCCATTTGGTGACGCCTCCTGATCCTGTCTGCTAGCTAAGTCGTAGATGTGATTTGAAGGACCGCTAGAACTAGAAGTTCCACCACAGCCTCTACCACGGCTTGCTGGTGTCTGAATACCCTATCCCACAGGGCGCATAGCTATGGAAGAAGACGAATCAGCAAGTGAACCAGTAGGCTGAGCTGCACTACCTAGGTTACCTCTGAATGGGCACTCTCTTATAACATGGCCTCGTCGGCCACAAGTAAAATAGGCACCTATCCCAAAATGGCATTCCCCAAAATGAGCCCTACCACAATGAGGACACTGAGGCAAAGGTGGCCTTGACTAACGTGAGCCCCTTTTCATTTGTGAACCTGGGACCTTGGAGCTCTAACCAGCTCCTGAATATCCTATGATATTGAATCCCTTACCCGTGAATTATGGGGGTGCACTTCGGGATGGCTGGGAAGGATACCTACTATACTTCTTAGGTTGCTCACCTCGAAACTCCCTCGAATAATAAACCGACCTAGCTTTCTTATGTTGGCCCCTATCATAATCTCTATCGGGTTGTCGCCCTCTGTGCCGATCCTCTACTCCTTGTGCATATGCTTGTACCCTAGCAATATCCATGCCTAGATAAGAAGCCACAGCCATACAACTTTCAATCAAGTGACGGTCCATCCCCATCACATAGCAATGTACCTTATCAGCCATATCGACCACAATAGTGGGTACATGTCTTGCCAACGAGTCAAACTCAAGGCTATAGTCTCTAATGCTCCTACCATTCTGCTTCAACTGTAAGAATTTATGAACTCTAGCTTGTTTCATTTCTGGAGGTAAAACATGGCTAAGGAAGGCTTCCACGAACTCATCCCAGACTGCTAAAGGAACACCCTCGCCCCTTGATAATTCTCAAGAGTCATACCAATTAATGGCTACATCACACAGCCGATATGAATCCAACTTAATAGACTCAGTCTCAAAAGCCCTAATTATTCTTAATGTATGCTGCATCTGTTGAATGAACTCTTGTGGGTCATCTGTAGGTCTCGACCCATAAATCTCTGGAGGGTTACAAGTCAGAATGTCACGAAACCTTAAGCTATCTTGTCTATCTATATCACCAGATCCTATCCCATGCCTTTGAGCCTGCCCTTGCATTATCCCATTCAGCAACTTAACCGCATCTCTCATGGACCTATCTTTCAGCCCTGGCTATGGGGCTAAAGGCTCAGGTACTGGGTTCTCAGGATCTATAGATGTTGTTGCTTTTCTAAACTCCTCTGGAGGCGGCATAGTAGAGCTTGTCGACTAGAGCATAATCCCCTGGATAGATTGGGCATGAGCCCTAGTAACTCTTGGGGTCTAACTAGCTTCTCCTTCTACCGATTTGCCCTTCTGGGCAGTTGTTGCTTTCCTTTGAGTCATTACTGTAAACATAATGATATGTTAATAAGAGATCATCCTAACAACATAGATCTATCGCACGATGTAAGATAGAAAAGAGAGACAACATCCTAAATGTCATGTAGCATCATGTTTATAGATGTGGTGCACAATACACCAATAAACAGATTCTACTAGACACGGTCTGTAGACAATTCGAGGATGAACTGCTCTGATACTATTTTTGTCACAACCTAACCCCGTAGGCCATGACTGGTGCCCAAGCTGGACACCAGTTTATATACCTACTAATCATAAGTAGGCCACGTATAACCTAGACTGTCAGTAGGCAACACTGTGTATAAGCTGATGAGGCTGGCACTACGAAGGGGAAACATCCCCAAAACATACATTACAAATGCATAACCCATACAAGTATCTATAGACATAAATACACAACCCACACACATGTCTACAGACCTCTAAGAGTATTACTGATAACATATGGCGGGATAGGGCCCTCATCGTACCCGTGAACAAACAAATATATACATCGAGGTTTAGTACAAAAATTAGGCTCCAGCACAATGGAGCACCTCTAGACTGCTGAGTGGGACTCTTATGCTGGTGGATCCCCAAAATGTGTACATGTACCTGTGGGTATGAATTCAGCCCCCCGAGGAAAGGGGGTTAGTATGATACATGTACTGAGTATATAAAGCATAACACAGCATAAGTGAGATTACAAAAGAATTAGGGATGCAGGAAATAAGAATAACAATTAATAAATCACTACACCTGCATCTTATAAAATAAGGGCATGTATATCATCCTCCCATACCGTACCCGGCCCACTGTGGGACTCGGTGTTATCATATCATCATATATGGCATCATTCCTTCTTATACGACATCATCTCATATGTTACAAATACACCATTATGTTTTCATATGCTTGACTATATACTGTATTCGGCCCTTTAATGAGGGACTCGGTGAAGAGAGTAGTGTATATATAGCGTACAGTTATAATGTATCCAGCCCATCATGGAACTCAGTGTAACAAATGTTCCATTAGGTCATCATATGCATGTATGTGTCGTACCCGGCCCCATAGTGAGGGACTCGGTAAATAATCATACCATTATATATTTTACTCTGCTCTTTATGGGACTCGGTCGTACCCAGCCCTCTATGGGACTCGGTGAATGCTCATATCATCATATATCATACCCTGCCCTTTATAGGACTAGGTCATACCCGGCCCTTCATGGGACTCGGTGAATAATCATGTCACCATATATCGTACCCAACCCTTTATGGGACTCAGTCATACATGGCCCTTCATGGGACTGGGTAGAAGATGTATTAACAGCATGCACGAGTAGAGTAGTGAGTGACCATATGTAATTATCTCATCATCTGATACTAGGTATAACAATCGTCATGAACTATCATTTGAGGATCAATATGATCATGATATCAAGCATCCTCTAAGTACCATTAGGGGCCATATCAAATGGAGTCTTAGGAATCATAGACTTTTATTAAGATAATTTCAAACGACTTATGCAATCAGAGACACTTGCCATTATAGAGTCCTTAGGCACAGGAGATCAAACTTTTAATTACTATTTCACATATAGAAGGCTCGAGGGTGATAACTCAACTACCTTAAGAGCCTTTTCCATCAGAGAGTAAATAAGAGACATGAATCGTATTAAGGACTTAGGAATAGAGTTACCCCAGATCTTGTATCATACATCACCTATCTCAGAGATATGCCAAAAGACAAGAAGGAACAGACTTTACGTATTTACTACTTTCCTTCACACAGAAGACTTGAGAGGCAGTATCTCACTTATTGTAGGAGTTCTAACATCAAGAAATAGGTAAGAGGCATGAAGCATTCTCAAATCTCTATGAATGGAATTATCCTCAAAGAGTATATTACGTTCCGCTTATATCTAAGACATGCCAAAAAAAAAGTCTAGCATTACATACTCATCACTTCCTAACGTACGGAAGGCTTGAGAAGCCCTAGTTCAATTACTGTAAAAGTGCTTTCATCAAGAAGTAAGTAAGGACCGTGGATTATGCCTAGTATTTATGGGTAGATTTACCCTCAAGCTCATATCATTCATTACTTAACTTGAAGACATGCCAAAAGAAAAGAAATGGTAGCTTCACATACCTGTTATGGGTTAATCGTATGCAAATTCACTTTGTTACTCCTTTAACCTATTTAACACGAAAGTAATGCTAAGGTTAGTGACCTTCGACTTTCCAGCTTGTAATTCTACCACCAATTACCCATAGGAATTACTTCCTTGATCATACTTCTCGACTAGTCTTGACTAGTGTATTAGTTAGTTAAGGAGTTAACGGAATTCGGGTAGCATATCCTCTATAACTCACCCTATCCGAACCTCCAATTACATCCTTAATTACTACATCCAATAACCAACAACAATCAGTAGCTCATATACAAGCAAACTATTTCAACATAACACAACACAAACTCCAAACAACTCTCTTAAAACTTTGATACCAAAGTAGGATTTTTAATCTCTATTTCATAAAATGTTTAACCACACGAAATGGGGTATCACATGGCTGCAACCAGTAGAATAAAGAGTCATTTTTAGTCATGTTCCATCCATGCAACACAGATAAATTACCTCCAAACATAACACCATGCTAACGACAACACTAGCCAAACTTTAACTCGTTTGAATAGCATTAAAACAGTCCCTACATGACCTGCAACATCCTTCAGCTATAAAATTCATATTTTTATGTTTACTACTCATATTTATACACCTATAATATGCTTAAACATTTTCCCAGATGTGGGAGGAGAGAATCAAACCTTACCTTGCTGAAAAGTTCCCTTAAAAGCTCCTTAACGTGCTAAAAACTGAGTCTTGCTACCCCAAAAATCCAATTTACTCTATTAAACACCATTATGTAACCGTAGGATACCTTAAATAATTAAATCATGGAACGAAATTGGAGGGCTTACCTTCCCCCCCCCCCCCCCACTTTCGATTAGATACAAGAAATATTGGGTTTTTTATCCTGTACCAAATTTGTATTAATATGAATTATCTTTATATAACATCTTGAATCACTTTAAACAGAGCTTTATAAAAGAAATTATGCTAAAAACACTAATAGCAGTCTAGTCCAAAAATGGGTTTGTAACTTACCTCAATCGTGTGGAGTTGTTTAGGGCTCAACCAAGGAAAGTCTTGATGATTAATTTTGTGGATGAATATTATTATAGAAGAGAGGTTTTGATATCTTTTTTCCTTGGAGAAAATGAAATTGGAGGGGTGGTGGAGAGGATAAGAACCAAGGGTATATATCTTACTTAGTAAGATAAATATAAAAATAATAAAATTAAATTAAAAAGGGGATGCCCACTTTTATAAATATCTAATCCATTTAATAAATTTAATAAGATAATCATAGTAGGAGTAATTTATATAACTACACCATAACACTTCAAACAAGTTTGAAATGTCGTCAAGTTCACATTAGGAAGTGCAAAGTAAAATATACCCTTACTATCAAGATATGATAAATTGAAAATTCAAGTATTCACTAAAACAATTTAGGGTGTTACAGAGTCTATAGAAATTATCCAGCTATAGTTTTTCATCAAGTCACCTCTATTGATCTAGTGGAGCTTGATATGATCGATTTTTATATTATTCTTGGTATGGATTGGCTTCATGTGTGTTATGCCTCTAAATATTGTAGAACCCGTGTGGTTAAGTTTCAGTTTTCGAATGAGCTAATCCTAGAATAGAAAGGTAGTAATTTCATGTTTAATGGTCAATTCATCTCATGCCTTAAAGCCCAAAAATGATTTCCAAAGGTTGCTTCTATCATCTTTTTTGAGTTAGAGAGACTAACTCTGAAACTCCTACTCTTGAGTCAATTGCAGTTGTTAATGAGTTTTCAGAAGTCTTTATTAAAGATCTCCCAGATATTCCTCCTGAAAGAGAAATAAACTTTGGTATTAATCTCTTAGTTGATATGTAGCCTATCTCTAATCCTCCTTACTGAATGGCTCTGACAGAAATGAAAGAGTTAAAAGGTCATTAGAAGGATTTTCTAGATAAGGATTTCAGTAGAACGAGTATCTCTCTGTGGGGTGCTCCGGTTCTCTTTGTCATAATGAAGGATGGTTCTCTTCAAACATGTATAGATTATTAGCAGTTGAACTAGGTCACAAATAAGAATAAGTATCCCATTCCAAGGATTGATGATTTATTTAATCAACTTCAAGGACCAAGCTACATTTCAAAAATTGATCTCTGATCGGGTTATCATCAACTCCAAGTGAGGCAATGTCACATTCCGAAGACGGTTTTTGGAACTCGATATGGTAATTTTGAATTTCTGGTTATTTCTTTTAGACTAACGAATGCCCTCACAGGTTTTATGAATTTGATAAACAAAGTGTTCAAGTAATACTTGGATATGTTTGTGATCGTCTTCATTGATGATATTTTGATTTACTCACGGAGTGAGGAAGAGCATGTCGATCATTTGAGGATTATATCACAAATTCTCAAGGAGTTTTATTTGTATTTAAAGTTTAGTAAATGTGAATTTTTGTTAAGGTCAGTTGCATTCCTTGATCACATTGTTTCCGAAAAATGAATTATGGTTGATCCAAAGAAGACTGAGGTGGCTAAGAATTGGCCTATACTGTTGACTCCTTCAGATATTCAGAGTTTCTTGGGCTTAGCCAGGTATTATAAATGGTTTGTGGATTCTGTTGCATCACCTTTGACTACTTTGACCCAAAAAAAGGTGATCCAATAGTCTGATGCATGTGAGAAAAGCTTTCAAGAATTGAAGGATAGTCTTACCTCTGCTTCGGTGTTGACTTTACCGGAAGGTTCCGATGTTTTCATTGTGTATTGTGATGCTTCAAAATTTAGTATTGGTTGTGTTTTAATGTATAATGGTAAAGTGATAACATATGCTTCAAGGCAACTCAAGGCACATGAGAAGAATTACCCGAGTCGTGACTTGCAGTTGGCGACGGTGGATTTGTTTTAAAATTGTGGAGACTCTACTTGTATGACATTCATATGGATATTTTCACCGATCAGAAGAGTTTGAAATATGTGTTCACTCAAAAGAACTTGAATCTTCGACAGAAGATATGGCTTAAGATGTTGAATAATTATGACATAAGTGAGCTATGCCATCTCAGTAAGGCAAATATGGTTGCCGACTCTCTTAGTAGATTGTCCATGGATAGTGTTTTTATATTGAGGATGAAAAGAAAGAGTTAATTCGGGATGTGTATAGATTAGCCAGTTTAGGTGTTTGATTGGTTGATTCTGAGGATGATGGTGTTATTGTGCAAGATGATTCTGAATCATCTCTTGTGGCGTATGTAAAGGCGAAGCAAGATAGTGTTCCCACTTTGGTGGAATTAAAGAAAGCAGTTATCAAAAGAGACATTGAGACTTTCTCCTAAGGGGGTGATGGTGTTTTAAGATATCAATGTTGATTGTGTGTTCAAATGTAGATGGCTTGAGAGATATGATATTGTCTGAATCTCATAGTGCATAGTATTCTATTCATCCTGGTTCCACAAAAATGCATCAACATTTGAGAGAAGTATATTGGTGGAATGGCATGAAAAGTGATATTGCGGAATTCGTGGCTAAATTTCCTAAATGTCAACAAGTGAAAGTTGAGCATCAAAAATTGGGAGGTTTGTCTCAAGACATTAAGATTTCAACTTAAAAGTGGGAAGCCTTGAATATGGACTTTGTTACTGGTTTGCCTCGTACCCATAGTCAACATGACTCTATTTGGGTTATTGTTGATCGAATGACTAAGTCATCTCATTTTCTTTCGGTTAAAACTTTATATTCAGTCGAAGACTATGCTAGATTATATATTTTAGAGTTAGTTAAGCTTCATGGTGTTCCATTGTCAATCATTTTGGATCGAGGTACTCAGTTTACATCTTAGTTTTAGAGATCCTTCCAAAAGGGTCTTGGTACTCAAGTGAAGCTTAGTACAACTTTTCACTCATAAACGAATGGTTAGGATGAGCGTACCATTTAGAAATTAGAGGATATTTTGAGAGCGTGTGTTATTGATTTTAAAGGAAATTGGGATGATTATTTTCCATTGATAGAGTTTGCTTATGATAACAGTTATCATTCTAGCATTTAGATGGCTCTATTTGAGATCTTGTATGGTAGCCAGTGTAGATCCCCTATTGATTGGTTTGAGGTAGGTGAAGGTTTTTTTATAGGACCCGAGTTGGTATTTTACTCTATTGAGAGGGTTAGTCTCATTAGCAAAAGTTTAAAACTGGCCTAATGCTGATAAAAGTCCTATTCAGATATAAGAATAAGGAAACTTGAATTTGAGGTTAATGATTATGTTTACTTCAAAATTTTACCAATGAAAGGTGTGATGCATTTTTGGTAAGAAAAGGAAGCTAAGTCCCCTCTATATTTGCCCATATCATATTTTGAGGCGGATTGGTAAGGTGGTTTATGACTTTGATTTGTCTTCTGATTTAGCATTGGTGCATCATGTGTTCCATGTGTCATTTTGAGGAAGTTTGTTGGTAATCCTAACTCAATTGTGCCAATGGACAACATTGAGGTTAAAGAAAGTCTTTCATATAAAGAGGTTTAGGGTAAGATCTTGGACCAAAATATTACAAAGTTGATAAACAAAGAAACAACTTCAGTTAACTTGTAATGGAGGAACCAAGAGGGTGAGGATGCTACATGGGAGGCCGACGCTGATATGATGACCTAATATCCTCATCTCATTTCTTCCATGCCTAGTTGAGCTAGTTAGTTCCTTCATGATCCAACTAGCCCAAATCATATATTTTATTTGTTCTCATGATTTCATATGCAATCATGTTCATGAAATGAATTTTAAAGTCATATTTTAGCTTGAGATTTAAGATTTCATGTTTTATGCATTTTTCAGATGTTTTGCATTCATGTTGGGTTGTTATGTTCCTTTCCTATTCCATTCATGCTATCTGGAGTCCCATTTGAGAATGAATGTTCCCAAGGGGGAGATATTGTAAGACCCCGAAAGTTGGAAAAATAGAAAAATAAGGAACAAAATACAAAATTCTTGGAAAATGCAAATTTTAGCACCAGATAGTCTTCATGGTACCCACTACAGGTCGTGAAGAGGACCATGGGCCATGTAGGGCCACTGTGGTCTATGCCCAGCTAATTGGTTCAAGAGGTGAGGACCACGAGGGGCCACCACAAGCCATGGTGTGGACCATAGACTTTTATAGTTCCCATGGTGGCCACCTCTATAGGCCCCCAGTTAGAATGCTTTCCATTACCATTCTAATGGACTGTGATGACCTTCATAGACCATGAAGGTTCCATGGAGGAGGTCCTGAAATAATCCCTGCACAACCCAAGAATACAGGTCAAACAAAACCACCACGGTGGACCACCACGGACCGTGGTGCCCATAACAGGCTGTGGTCGGTCTCATGGTGGGAAGCCTTCCCAAGACCTTTTCAAAAAAATTCCAAGTCCCCAACCATGGAGGGGACCACGGACCGTGGTGCCTTTTACCGGACCGTGGTGATGGTCCATCCTGAGTTCCAAATTTGGTTTTAATTAGGGTTATTTTAGTATTTTTCCTATACTTCATTAATGAATGTGGATGGTTTTAGGGACTAAATTCCTATCTATTAACTACCCTAATGTCTTGTAACTATTCTATTCTCTCCATAATTCCCAAAATCATAAAACCCTATCTACCAAGTTTTTCCCAAGGTTTTCTTCTCCCTTAAGTAATTCTAAAGGGTTCTTCAAGGTCAAGGTATGTGGATATTGATCCATGGATTCCTTTCACAAATAGAGCCCCAAGGTTTCCTTAAAAGATCTCTTGAATTCCAATTAATTTCTAACCCTAGTTTTGATGAATTGTGTTGGCTATTTCAATTTCATTTTAAATTGTTATCAATGATCATTACAAGCATTATTCTATATTAATTTCATGATTTCAAATTGAATTATGAATACATATGCATGAATCTTCTTTCAATGATGATTTACATGAGTTGTGATTATGAAGTTCTATGATTTTTCAAAGAAAAACTTTTATGAATGAAGTTCATGATTTCATGATGAAAGTTATAATGATGATCAATGATGATCCAAAAACCTTATTATGGTGTGATAAGCACAATTCTCATACAATATGGTTCTGATGGTGATAAGGATAATTCTCACCAAAGTTCATGGATTTTTATGAATCACTAAAGTTAATGAGCTGCTTTAATGATTACTTTCATGATGAAGTTGATGATGCTTCTATGTTTTTAATGAATTCTGTTGGAATATATACTAAGCACCGAGAGGACTTGTAGGTGGGGTTCGGTCTGATAACGTAGTTAGTTATCCAAGAAAATACTAGTAGAAACCTAAAGTACCAAACTATGTTACCCCTATAGGTTGCCTTCTTGGCTTAGCAAGTGGATCCACATATTGCTCACAAAATTAAAGTTGGCAAATAGACTCTCTCTTCTCAATATGGGAGTTACATGGTATTCTATGTTATAGCTAGCATGGTCTTAAGATATCGGTTAAAGGTCTTATCCCACACAGTTTCCGTTGAGTTATGAGTTCCATTGATGAATATGAGATTCTTTTAATGCATTGACCAATGAGATAAATAGTTTTAATGTTTTTCATAATTTTATACATCTTTTAGAAGATATTGGTCTTGCATCCCATAATGCATATTGATTACGCCTTACATTTATTGTTCATGCATATCTCACATACTTAGTGTTTTTTATGTACTAACATATACTTTGCCTACATTATCTCATAATATAGGGACCGATGACCACGTTCTCATGGCTAGAGTTGACTTAGCACTCTTAAGTTATCATTGGTGAGTCCTCATTTATTGAGGACGGGATTTTCTTTTATATCAATTGCTTTGACTTTCTTCTATGATTTGGGTGAGCTAGGAGCTTATCCTAAGCCCCCATCTAGTATAGACTTAGAGGCATGTTTAGATGATTAAAGGGGTATAGTCTGATTTGGACATTGAGTTGAGCTTACTTTCTCTTTGACATCTTTGTTGAGTTGTTTCTTCCGTGTACTTCATTATGTTTAATTGCCTTATGTATGTTATGCATGCTAAGATGGCTTGGTTGGAATCTTTTGGGTTTCTGATCATCGTGTTATGTCTAGGCCCTAGGCTCGGATCGTGACAAACTTGGTATCACAGCACAAGGTTCAAGTATCCTAAGGAGTCTATCATGCTGCATCAAGTAGAGTATGGTTCATCGATGTGAAGCATGTCACATCTATGAATAGGAGGTTGTAAGGCATCTTAGGAAATACTTCACTTCTTTCATAATCTCATCGTGCTATTTTTTCAAATCTCATTGTGCTATAGAGTGGAACTCTAACGTTTCCTGCTCTAATGCTTTCTCTTTATGATTACAGAATAATGTCTCCACAAAGAGCTCCCATTCGAAGAAATGTTGAAGAGGAACCACAAGCTCTAAATGATACCCTGAATGACCAAGTGACTAATATTGAATTTTGAGTGGCTTTTCAAGTAATTTCTCAAGCGATGACGGCCCAAATGAATCGTGAGATGGTAGCTCCGATCAACCCAAATATAGGTACGACAGCAACAAGGATTTGTGACTTCATGAGGATAAATCCTCTGGAGTTTTGTGAATCTAAGGTAGATGAGGATCCACAAGATTTTGTTGAAAGCATTCATAAGATAATGGATATTATGGGGATTAGCCTGGTTGAGAGGGTAGAGTTTTCTACTTATCAATTAAAATATTTGGTTTGACCAATGGAAGAGTGAGAGGCCTATTGAGGAGGGCCCCGTAAATAGGGAAGAGTTCAAAGTAGTGTTTCTTTATCACTTCTTCCAATTGGAGTTAAGGGAGGTCAAGATACAAGAGTTCATTAATATTTAGCAATAAAGTATAATTGTGAGGGACTATGACCTCAAATTCACCCAGTTGACAAAGTATGCTCAATTCATGGTTGCCGACCCAAGAGCTCGTATGAGCAAATTTGTGTCGGGTATGTCGAATTTCATTTCTAAGAAATGCAAGATGGATATATTGATTCAGGAAATGGACATCTATAAACTTATAGCCTATGCGGAGAAAATACAGGATGAGAAGCTAAGGGAAAAAACTAAGGAGACCAATGGTGGTGATTCCTCTAATGCTAGGCCCGAAAGTGGTGGGCATCCTCATTTTTGTCAAAGGTATTTCGGTCAAGGTTTTTCAAATACTTCTACTCCAAGGTTTGACAAATATAAGGTTCCCATCCCTAAGCCTCAATAAGGTGCCCCGATTGGCCAACCCACCCCGCATACAAGAAGTGTGGAAGATTAACAAAGGAGAATCTCTAGTAGCTTTAAATGTGTGTTATCATTGTGGCAAGCCAGGTCATCATGCTAAGGAGAATAGGGTTAAGGATGGTCTTCATCAAGGCCAAGTTTTTCATGGAGGCAAAGTTCAATAAGGTTCCCAAGCTCAACCAAAGGGTGATCAACGCAACAACCGGTTATATGCTTTTTATGATAGGCAAGAGGTAGAGAGACTCTCGATATTGTTACTGGTATGTTACGGGTCTTTCACTATAATGTTTATGCCTTGCTAAATCTAGGTGCAAATTTATCTTTTGTTACTCCTTATGTGGTCATGAGATTTGATGTTAGCCCTGAAATATTGATAGAGCCTTTTTCTGTTTATACTCCTGTGGGTGAGTCGGTTATGGCTAAAAGAGTCCATAAAAATTGTCCAGTTTCTATTTCTCATAAAGTCACCTTCGTTGATCTAGTAGAGCTTGAAATGACTAATTTTGATATTATTTTTGGTGTGGATTGGCTTCATGCATGTTATGCCTCTATATGTTGTAGATTCCACGTGGTTAAGTTTCAGTTTCTAATTGAGACAGTCCTGGAATGGAAAGGTAGTAATTCCTTGTTTAATAGTCAATTTATCTCATGCCTTAAAGATCGGAAAATGATTTCCAAAGGTTGCATCTACCATCTAGTTTGGGTTAGAGATAGTAAATCTGAAACTCCTACTTTTGAGTCTATTTCAGTTGTTAATGAGTTTTCGGAAGTCTTTCCCAAAGATCTCCCAGGTATTCCTCTTGAAATAGAAATAGACTTCGGTATCGATCACTTACCCAATACGTAGTGTATCTTTATTCCTCCTTACCAAATGGCTCCGGCAGAATTAAAAGAGTTAAAAGGTTAGTTGTAGGATTTTCTAGATAAGGGTTCTATTTGAATGTGTATTGATTATCGGCAGTTGAGCAAGGTCACAATTAAGAATAAGTATCTCATTCCAAAGATTGATGACTTATTTGATAAACTTCAAGGAGCGAGCTACTTTTAAAAAATTGATCTCCGATCGGGTTATCATCAACTCTGAGTGAGGGAATATGACATTCCGAAGACGGCTTTCAGAACTCGGTATGCTCACTTGAAATTTTTGGTTATGTCTTTTAGACTAATGAATGCCCCTGCAACTTATATGTATTTGATGAATAGGGTGTTCAATCAATACTTGGATATGTTTGTGATCATCTTCATTGATGATATTTTGATTACTCACAGATTGAGCAAGAGAATGTCGATCACTTGAGGAGTGCGTTGTAATTTCTCTAGGACCATCAGATGTATGAAAAGATTAGTTAGTGTGAATTTTGGTTAAGGTCAGTTGCGTTCCATGGTCACATTGTTTTTGCAGATTGAATTATGGTTGATCCAAAAAAGACCAGGCGGTTAAGAATTGTCCTAGACCGTTGAATCCTTCAGATATTCTGAGTTTCTTAGGCTTAGATGGTTATTATAGACGATTAATGGATGGTTTCTCTTCTATTTCATCTCCCTTGACTACTTTGACTCAAAAGAAGGTGAAATTCCAATGGACAGAGGCATGTGAGAAAAGCTTCAAAGAGTTGAAGGATAGGCTTACTTCAACTCCGGTGTTGACTTTACCAGAAGGTTTAGATGATTTTGTTCTGTATTGTGATGCTTCACAAGTTGTTCTTGATTGTGTTCTAATGTAAAATAGTAAAGTAATTGTCATGACCCAACCCCGTAGGCAGTGATGGGTGCCCAAACTGGGCACTCGCGTATATCCCTGCTATCTGTAAGTAAATTTGTCCCCTGTTTAAGTTATAGCACATCAACAGGTAGGATAACATATAATCCGGCGAGGCTTATCATAGGCACCACTGTACATACATGCATATACAACCCATACACAATCCACATACATGTCCACAGACCTCTAAGTGTAAGAACAGTAACATAACACGGGATAGGGTCCCCGCCGTACCCCTAAACAAATAAATATATATATCAAGGGTTAACACCAAAACTAGTCTCTAACACAATGGAGTGCTTCTGAAGTGCTTAGTAGAACTCCTACGCTGACAGATCCCTAAATGGGGTATCTATACCTACGGGCATTAATGCAGCCCCCCTCCCTTCGAGAAAAGAGGGGTCAGTATGACATATGTACTGAGTATGTAAAGCATAGACATCATAAGGAAATTACAGTTGGCATAGGGATGCAGGGGGCAAGTATAACATTTAACCATTTACCGTACTTGCATCATATAAAAGAAAACCATATATATTACCATCACGTATTGTACTCGGCCTATTTTGGGGACTCGGTGTACCATCTACATCATTCTATCATCATATGCAGCTATATATTATTAGCGCTGTGGAACGTACAGCCCGATCTATATATATAGTAAATACATGCCGAGGAACGTACGTCCCGATCCACACATTGTATTATAATGCCAAAGAAAGACAACCCGATCCACATATCATATAGTAATACTGAGGAACATTCGGTCCGATCCACTTATCATATAGTAATAATGAGGAACATTTGGTTTGATCCACATATCATATAATTATGCTGAAGAACGTTCGGTCTGATCTACATCATCATATTATATCATTGCATACATATACCGTACCCGGCCCTTCATGGGACTCGATGTCATCATATTATCATATACCATATCCACCCCTTTATGGGATTCGGTGTCATCATATCATCATATACCATACCCGGCCCGACTTGGTGTAATCATATTATCATATACCATACCCGACCCTTTATGAGATTCGATGTTATAATTATCATATACCGTACCCGGCCCTTTATGGGACTCAGTGTCATAATCATCATATACCGTACCCGTCATGGGCTCGGTATCATAACCTTATTATTGCATTACCTTACCACCATAGCACCACACTTATGTCAAAGACATACCAAGAGTAAAGAAGGGTAGCTCTACGTACTTATGCCAAAACATGCCAAGAGAAAGGAGATAACTTAACATACTTACTACTCTCCATCATATAGAAGCCTTGAGAGGCAATAACTCAACTAGTATAGGAATTCTACCATCGAGAAGTGAATAAGACTTATGATTCATACTTGGGGTTCTATGAATGGAATTATTCCCACATTTCGTACATACCAAAAGAAAAGAAGGGTAGCTTTAGATACCTCTTACGGATTATTCCCACATGTTTGCCTCGTTGTATCTTGAACCTATTTAACATGAAAGTAATACTAAGGTTAATGACCTTTCACTTTCCAATTTCCAACTCTACACCCAAGTACTCATAGGAGTTATTTCCTTATCCATTACCCTCGACTAGTTTGTTACTAGTTCTAAATCTACCGAAAATCGGGAAGCATCTCCCCTATAACTTCAACATCCCCGATATTTCAACTAAGCCACAATATCAACAACCATACCACCAACCATAACCAGCAACATATTTACAAGTAAATCACTTCAACCTTACACAATACAAGCTCTAAACTACGATACGAAAATAGAGTTTTTTAATCTTTATTTCGCAAAATATTTAACCATACCAAATGGAGGGTCATGTGTATGTAACCAAAAGCACCCAAACCCTTTTTAAAACACTTTAAATCCCTGAAACACGCAACCCAACCAGCTGCACCCGCAGCACCACAACGACAACCCACTACTCGACTTTTATTTAGCTATAACCACTTCAATTTAGTTTGTTTCTAACGTCAATCATACTTATGCAATTTTTCCACTTACAACCTTATTTAAGACATGTAATATTCCTCATATCAACATCATAAACTCCAATTTAAAAGGGAAACCCTTACCTTGCCCGAAACTCGTCAAACTTGTCGAAACTTGCCTCGGAAGTTCCTTTAGCGCGCCTAAAACTTCATGGCTGTTTGATAATGTTTTGGGCTGATCCAAATCATAAATTTTCATTACTAACACCTTCATAACATCGTGGTTCACCCTATATAATTAATTCACAAAATAATATTTGAGACTTACCTTTCATTTTTCTCCTTGGCTGCCACTAGTTTCTCTCTTGCTCTAGGGTTTCTTCTCTTCTTTCTTTCTCTAGAATTTTCTTGAATTTGTTGGAGATAAGGATGAATTTTCGATAAGAATGAGTCATGCAACATATATATATATATATAGGCCACTTTAGGAGGTGACACATGCCAACCCCTAAGTGGTGACACATGTCAAGCCCTCATTGAGCCAACACACCACCCCCTCTAACCTTGGGCTTTCACGTGGTATGTGGGTCCCACCACCCTTGCTCCATCTTCTGCCATGTGGAACACTCTCATGCTGACACATGGCACTCTCTCATGCTGCCATATGGCACTCTCTCACGCTGCCACGTGGTACTCTCTTTTCTTCTTTGTGGGTTCGTAATCTCGTCTTACTTTACGAACCTATGAAATCCTTGCTACGTAAGCTTGGTATGTACTCATGTATATTAAGTATGTAAGATTTCCAAGTTTGTATCTTACATAAATAAGTCGAGTCCTACGACTCATTATTTGGTCTCCGAATTCTTTCGGATTCTTATAACTCTATTTCCAATTTTCTCTACTATGGGGTATCGCATTCTCCTTTCCTTAGAGTTGTTTGGTAGCTTTATAGATTATCCGGCTCACATGGTAACTCTTAAGAGCTTAAGAGTTCTTAAGGAGTCTTAAGAAGCTTTAAGAAACTTTAACAAGTCTTAAGAAACTTAAGAGGCTTACGATCCTTCCAAGAAACTTAAGAGCCTTTCTAGAGACTTAAGAACCTTTCAAAAGACTTAAGAACGCATTCCAAGGTACAAAAGTACTGGGTGTAACATCCTTCCCTCATTTAGGACATTCGTCCTCGAATGTAAATCAAAATCTTTCTTAAGATCTTATACAGATTACAGGGAAATTCTTGTCTATTGAAATAACCCACACTTTCATCAAGTAACCAATATAAAAGTTTCAAAAGTTGGGATTACCGTTAGACATAGGGAATAGGTATAGATACTTATGTTTCATTTTCCTTTTGGCTTCCCGGGTCATTTCTTCGCGACTATCGTTTTGCCATAACACCTTGAAGAAAGTTATGTCCTTAGTTCATAATCTTCTACTTCGCCAACCCAGGATGGCGATAGGTTGCTTCTCGTAGGATAACTCCTCTGTGACCTGGATACCATCTACGGGATATACTTGGGTTGGATTACCAACATACTTGAAAAGCATTCATACATAGAAGGCTGGATGTACTACTTCCAGATTCGCTGGTAAGTCCAGCTCGTAGGCAACCTTGCCTATGCAGCGGAGGATCTGATAAGGTTAATGTATCTAGGAGTAAGGTCATCTTTCTTGCTGGCTCTCATTACTTTCTCTCTGGGAGACATTTTTGAGAGTGCTTAACTATAACTTGAAAACTTATAGATCGACGTCGATTATCCGAGTATGACTTTTGTTGACTATGTGTTGCTAATAATCTCTCTCGAATAAGCTTCACCTTCTATATTGCCTATTGAACCACGTCTGGGCTTATTAGTCGTGCTTTACTAACACCAAACCAACCAATTGGCGACCTACACTGTCTTCCATACAAAGTCTCGTATGGGGCCACCAAGTACTCTTGACAGGTGGTAGGCAATTTTCCGTGTTACCTTTGGGGTCAACCATATAGGCCCGCAACATATCATCTACTGTGTAGCTACCAAGCTTAGTCTGTCTATTAGTCTAAGGGTAAAATGGTGTATGAAGACCTATTTGTCTTCCCAATCTCTTCGCGGACTGATCTTCGGTAGTTAACTGTAACTTGGGCTCCTTCGTCTGGAAAAATAGCTATGGGGACTCCGTAAGGTCCTACCACACTCTTCACCTATAATTTCACACCTTCTTGGCTGAGCAGGTAGTCTTTGATTGAATGAGCATGGGCTGATATTGTTAATCTGCGGGTAACATTCCCTCCAGAATCATATGTCCATAGAGTGCGAAGTGAGTCTTGTAGCCAAGGTCATATTATGGAATCTTCGACCTCGTGTATTACTTCCTGCCTTCTTTAGATGACATCAACTGGTACCCTTACCTTTTGGGTTTTGCATTTTGACCCTCAGAGTTGGCTACCAAATGGTGTTGAAATCCCCTCACATAATGGCCTATATAGCCGTTCTGTGTTTGCCTATCATTAACTAGTATTATGTTGAAGAACTATGGCGTACATGTGCGCCATCTATAAGTAATCATCTAACCCTACTTGTTTTTCTTAAGTCTTTTTACAATTCCCTTAACGTAACTTATAACACTCTAGGTACATAATCTCGTGTCATTGTTTTGCCGCTAGTTTGGATTCTTCCATCTCATGCGATCATAACAGCACTAATGCACCGGATTCCACCAGAATTCTAAAGTTAAACGTGCTTGGGCGAGAGTAGTACTAGGATGGGTGACCCCCCTGTGAAGTCCTCGTGTCACGTTCCATTTCCATCCTTGCAATAATATGTGAAGGCACTCATCTTAGCCCAAGATTTACCTTAACGTCTTCTTGCTAGTCTTCATGTTTCACCTTGCCCTCTCTTCTTCTCTCTTACAACCGGTGTTGGGATAGATCTTTAATTCAACCATGACTGTGTCCTTTTTGGCCATTTGATTTAAATTCTCTTCGTATTCCTCTGTAATGTCTCCAAAACATCATAACTCATTTTCATCATGTACTCCTCCGCTTGGTCTTATGTTGTATATAACTATTCATAGGTTGTACAACTACTCTTATACCACTAGTATGAGGTAAACGCAGTCTTTTCGTCTCTCGGCCCGTCTTGCTTTACATATCGACTTCATACTAGGACTTGCTCGTGCTAATGCTATTGTCACGACCCAACCCCGTAGGCCACGACTGGGGTCCGACCTGGACCCCCCCGTACATATATCTATTAGCTGAGGTCACATTGAATCATAAATAAGACAATATCATGTAACATAGCCCCACTGGGCGATAACATTTTCATAAACCTGTAGCCTTTTTCATTTGTACCACAACCCGATAGGGTACGCAAGCCGACAAGGCTGCCATAACATAATAACATATATCATATATCATGTAGACTCAGCTTAATCAAACTGACATACACAACCCATATATACATGTCTGCAGACCTCTAAACATATAAATGACAACATATGGCGGGACAGGGCCCCCGTCGTACCCCTGAATGGATAAAACAATTTCTATACATCCGTGGACAGCATAAAAAACTAGGCTCCGATACAATGAAGCCTCTTCCAGCTGAGCTGCATGGAATCCTAAGCTGACGGACTCCCAAAATCTGTATCTGTACCTGCGGGCATGAACGCAGCCCCCCAAGAAAGGGGGTCAGTACGATATGTGTACTGAGTATGTAAAACATAATATAATACAACTGGAAACATATCTGAGATAGAGAATCAGGGGATAAGATATCAATTCAAAAACATGTACTTGTACTTTATGAGTTACAAAAACATGCATGTTCGAGTCATATCATATAGCCGGCCCTTTCGGGGGTCCGGTGAATCATCTCTGTAAAACCATCATGGCCCCAGTGCCATCACCACCTTATTACAACACATCATCATATATTTATACACGTATCCTGGCCCTCTATTGAGGGACTCAGTGAATAATGCAGTGAACTGTGCACGAGAACATATCCTGGCCCGGGACTCAAGGAAAGAAGTGTTACGGTATACACAAGTAGAGTAGTGAGTAACTATATGCAATTTAAATCATTATCAGATACTCGACAGAATAAGAAAGTTAAGCTTTTATTTGAGAACCCGAGTAACGGTGTAGTCATCTCGAGTGTCCTCTAAATGCCATTATGGGTTGTCTCAATTATAATCTCGGGGCTCCTAGACATGTACTAAAGTAAAGCCAAATCTCTTATGGAACCAGAAACATTTGTTAACATATAGTCTGTAAGACTTGGAGCCTGTACATTTGTTACCTTTTTAACATATAAAAGTTTCCAGGGAAATAGTTTGATTATTATAAAAGTTCGATGTTCAGACGTAAATAAGAGATTCTAAGAATGGAGTTACCCCGGAACTCATATCATGTTTAACCTACAACCAAGACATGCCAGAAGAAGAAAGAGAATAAACTATATATGGTCTGTACTTTTCTTTATGGGATCTGCATACACATATTTCATACCCGGCCCATCATGGGTCTCGGTGAATCATTATGGCATCATAATCTCACTTTCGTACCAAATACGTGTCAAAGGAAATAAGAGATAGTTTTCCGCATACTAGTGTTTAACACATAGAAGCCTTACTAGGCAATACTCAATTCTTGCAGAAATTCCAATACTAAGCAGTGGATATGGGTTATGAGGCATACTTGGAGTTTTGGGAATGGAATTATCCCCACATTCCACACACACTTCATTTAAGGCTAAAACTTGCCAAAAGGAAAGAAAGATAGTTGTACGAACTTATACCAAAACATGCCAAGAGAAAGCTTTACATACCTTTTGGGAGTTACCCTTTATCCTGCTCGTCTCGTCGTCTTCTGAACCTATTCAATATGAAAGTAATACAAATATCAACTACTCTTAACTTTCCAGCATCTTGGATTACGCCTTAATGTTAATGGAATCTATTGCCTTAGTTGTTTCCTCGACTAGTCCTTTAGTTTGTTAAGGCGTTAACGAAAATTGGGCAGCACCTCCCCTATAATGTGCCCTATCCGAATTTCCAATTAGGTCCCTAAGACCTACAGCCAACCAACAACAACAACCTGCAGCAATTCATACCAACAATATACAACATACACTCCAAACGACTTATTCCAAAAATACGATATCTCAATAGGGCGTCTAGCCTTTATTTTGTGACGCCTTTAATTATACATAACGAGGGGTCATGGGGTCTCAACCAGAAACAACCTAACCCACATTAGATCATATTTAGACCCTGCAACAACCAGCCAATACCCCTGCAGCAGTACTTCACAAAGCAATACTTTATTTCGACAACAATTCAACTATAACGACTACAAATTAGTTTATTCCGAACGCCAAGTATTTCTAAGCCATTTTCATATTTCCAGCCACCAATAGGGCGTGTAATATGCTCCATCAGAACACATAAAGCTCAAATTTAAAGAAGAAACCTTACCTTACGTTAAACCTTTCAAACTCGCCAAAACTATCCAAAATGTGAAATCTGGACAGTTTACTGTTTTACCTTGTCGCTTTGTTTCGAAGGGGTAATGGAGGGAAACAGGATTTACGCCCTTCATGAAAGTTATATACATATGTCTTAGGGTCGAAAAATATTTAGAATCATCCCTACATCAATTTTGTACAAAAAGATATGACCAAAATACTTACAGCTGTCCGTGTGGAATTTCCAAAACCAAATTTGAGCAGTACCTCCTCTACACTTCATCACAACTTTTCAAGCTGATACAAGTAGAACTGAATTTTGTAGTCTGAATGAAAGTTATAGAACCACGAAATACCTTTCTAAAACATATTAAATCACTCGAAACGAATCTGTACACAAGAAGTTATACCAATATTACTAACCACTGTCCCTTCCAAAAACGGGTTTATTAATTAACGTTTTCTCTTATTTTCTCTTCCAAATTCCAATTGCAAAGCTGGAGTTTTACTTCCATGAAGGTCTTAAAATACATATATACGTATCCACGTACTTAAGGTACACCGTATATAATTAATTCACGGAAGAAAATTGAAGAACTTACCCTTAAATTCTTCCAGACATGGTTGCCTTTCCCTTCTTCATTTTTCACGTTTTCTCTCCATGTTTTGGACTGATTTTCTGGCTAGGAATGAACTAATTAGTCACAATACACATATATATAGGGTGGCTATGGGGGTGACACGTGTCAGCCCCCTAGGGTGACACGTGTCCAGCCGTGATTGGTCCACCATATCTATGCAACCAGTTAGGGGCTGCCACGTGGCAGCGTGGGGTCCATCCCAAGTAGGTGAGTCACCTGCCTGCTTGTCACCTGCTTGCTTCACTTTCGTAAGTTCGGAAACTAGTTTTTGCTCCCTCTCGTAGGTTCGTAATCTCGTCTTATTTTAAAAGCCTATGTAATCCGTGCTACATAAGTTTGGTATGTAATCAAGTAACTCACGTATGTAAGATCTCTAAATTAGTAGCTTGCGTAGATAAGTCGAGTCCTACGACTCGTTACTTGGCCTCCTATTCCTTCTGGATTCTTATATGATTCCCCTTCCAACCTTCTCTACTACGGGGTATCACATCCTCCCTTCGTTGGAGTCATTTGATAGTGTCGTAGCATATCCGGTTCATATGGTAATGTCCAAGGAACTTATGAAACATTCTGAGTTTAAAAGGGTGAGGTGTAACAGCTATTTTGTCCAACTTCTTTCTTTTCTTCCTTTACGTACTCCTTAGTCTCCTCATTTCCTACTGTAGAAGATTTTCTATTCTCCTTGCTACTTGTACGTCCCGATATCAGCGACCAATGATGTTGTTGTCATATCTTAATCTTTACTCAAACACGGCCCTACTACATTTTCGCGGCCCTTAGTTTGCTCAGTCCTACTCTCTTATCGTATTCACCCTTTTTCGTAGGCATCCATGATTCTTCACCCGATCTCAGATGCCGCGTCTTCTATCTATTTATTGTTAGCCTTGAGCTCTTACTAACTCGTGCCAGTATGGGATCTCTCTTGAAGTTTAAGTGTTCCTGTCTACATGTGACAGTGTCAGTTGACTTCCTCTCACGCTTGTATTTTTTTTGTCCACTTTCCCCCTTTAGTGTGTACCCATGTTATCCTTTGTTTATTTTTAACTGTTCATACGCATATGATTCTGTTCCGACACATTTGACATACAGCACCATGTCTACACCTTTTGTTAACTCATCTACACTTTAGGTTGCCCCTATAAGAAACCTTAATATAACCATGGGGTGCTCAGAATTCTCAATAACTAGCACCCAATCTAGTCCAAGTATTGGTACCCGAGTCATATAACTAATGTAGTAGTTTAGCCAAAGCCACATTTCATTCATCCCAATTAGTACGTCACTAGTGCTTATAATCGTATCTGATTCTCCATTAGGGGCACTTATACTCTAATGACATGTGTCTCATATTTTGTTTATCACTTTTTTTCCAATGGATACCACTTGTTCCTTTGATAATTTAACAATACCTCAGTTGTTTTGCAATTTCTATTCCCTATATTTGAGGGATCCCACTATTTTCCAAAGTGGAGGTACATATACACAATACCCTTCTCTACTTCATGAGCTTTTATCCTTATCGTTACCGTGGATACGATCTCTCAAGATATGTTACAATCGTATATCTCATTCTCTTTCTATCTCCAAAATAAATTTGGCAGAGTTCCCTCTATATTCCTTCCTATCCCAAACCTGCACTCAGGAAATACCAGAAATGTCATGCAAGGCCAACGTATATATACATCCATATCGTATCATATCAAAACCATAATGCCTCACAGTATAAAATGATTTCGTATCATATCACAGCCGCCCAGGGAGCCCAATATCAACCACAGTATAAAATGATGGGTTTACCTCATATGTCCAACTCGAACTGCACCCATTACACTTTCCTGTCTACTTTTTCCTTCAATTTTCAACTTTATATTTTAATCATATTTCAATCTTCTTACCTTATCCAGCATGCCTCTTTTATACCATTACTTACCTGTATACTGTGTAGCTTTCAATATCATCCATCACTTTCTTCTGTCGATGTCGTTCTTTAGCTGAAACCAAAGGTTAGTAAAAAAGGAATTTCATTTCCTATGGCGGGGCTCTATTGCACGATCTAAGATAAGAAAGAAAGATAACATCCTAAATACCTTGTAGCCTCTTGTTTATATATGTGGTGCATAACACACCGATAAACAGGACTCTACTAGAAATGGTCTGTAGACATTTCGAGGACCAAACCGCTCTAATACCACTTTTATCATGACCCAACCTCGTAGGCCATGACGGGTGCCCGAACTCGGCACTCGCGTATATCTCTGCTATCTGTAAGTAAAATTTTCCCCTGTTTAAGTTATAGCACATCAATAGGCAGGATAACATATAAGCCGGCGAGGCTTATCATAGGCACCACTGTATATACATGCATATACAACCCATACATAACCCATATACATGTCCACAAACCTCTAAGAGTAAAAACAGTAACATAACGCGGGACAGGGCCCCCGCTGTACCCATGAATAAATAAATATATACATCGAGGGTTAATACCAAAACTAGGCTCCGGCACAATAGAGCGCTTCTAAACTACTAAGTGGAACACCTACGTTGACAGATCCCCAAAGTGTGTATCTGTACCTGCGAGCATTAACGCAGCCCCCCTGAGAAAGGAGGGGTTAATACGACATATGTACTGAGTATGTAAAGCATAGACATCATAAGGAAATTATAGTTGGCGTAGGGATGCAGGGGACAAGTATAACATTTAACCATTTACCGTACTCGCATCATATAAAACAAAGTCATACATATTACCATCACGTATAGTACCCGGCCCGTTTTGGGGACTTGGTGTACCATCTACATCATTCTGTCATCATATGCACATATATATTATTAGCGTTGTGGAACGTACAGCCCGATCCATGTATATAGTAAGTACATACCGAGGAACATACGACCCGATCCACATATTGTATAATAATGCCGAAGAATGACGGCCCGATCCACATATCATATAGTAATGACGAGGAATATTTAGTCTGATCCACTTATCATATAGTAATGACGAGAAACGTTCGGTCCGATCCATATATCATATAATAATGCCGAGGAATGTTCGGTCTGATCTACATCATCATATTATATCATTGCATACATATACCATACCCGGCCCTTCATGGGACTCAGTGTCATCACATTATCACATACCGTACTCGGCCCTTTATGGGACTCGGTGTCATCATATCATTATATACCGTACCCAGCCCTTTATGGGACTCAATATAATCATATCATCATATACCATACCCGGCCCTTTATGGGACTCGATGTCATAATCATCATATACCATACCTGGCCCTTTATGGGACTCGGTGTCAGATGTTTTATAGTATACACGAATCAAGTAGTGAGTAACCATATATAATCTAAATCATTATCAGAGACTCGATAATGTAAAAAGATTAATCTATCGTCCGAGGACCAGAATAGTAATGTAGCCATCTCGAGTGCCTTCTAAATGCCATTGAGGCCTATATCACTTAGGATCTCAGGGACCCTAGACATGTAATAAATTAATACTAACAGTTCATAGAATAAGGGATACCCGTCATCACATAGTCCTTAGGACTAGGAGTTTATGCATCCAGTACTTCTCAACCTATGGAGTTCAAGGAGAGTAGTTCAATTTACTACAAGAGTTTGACATTCAGAAGTGAATAAGAAATACGGATTACATTTAGGACTTAAAAGTAGAGTTACCCTAGAGATCATTTCACATTTTACTTACAATTAGGACATGCCAAAGGAAGAGAAAGAATAAGTTTTACCTAGTCTCTACTTTTCCTCAAGGAGTCATCATTACAAATATCATACCGGCCCGTCATAGGCTCGGTATCATAACCTTATTATTGCATTACCTTACCATCATAGCACCACACTTATGTCAAAGCTATATCAATAGGAAAGAAGGGTAGCTCGACGTACTTATGCCAAAACATGCCAAGAGAAAGGAGATAACTTAACATACTTACTACTCTCCATCATATAGAAGCCTTGAGAGGCAATAACTCAACTAGTATAGGAATTCTACCATCGAGAAGTGAATAAGACTTATGATTCATACTTGGGGTTCTATGAATGGAATTTTCCCCACATTTCGTATATTAATCACTTAAGGCTAAGACATGCCAAAAAAAAGAAGGGTAGCTTTACATACCTCTTACAGATTACTCTTATGCGTTTGCCTCGTCGTCTCTTGAACCTATTTAAAATGAAATTAATATTAAGGTTAAAGAAATTTCACTTTCCAATTTCCAACTCCTACACCCAAGTAATCATAGGAGTTATTTCCTTATCCATTACCCTCGACTAGTTTGTTACTAGTTCTGAATCTAACGAAAATCGGACAGCATCTCCCCTATAAATTCAACATCCACGATATTTCAACTCATCCGCAAAAACCATACCACCAAACACAACCATCAGTATATTTACAAGTAAATCACTTTAACCTTACATAATAAAAGCTCCAAACTACGATACGAAAATAGAGTTTTTTAATCTTTATTTCTCAAAATCTTTAACCATACCAAACAGAAGGTTGTGTGGCTGCAACCAGAATCACCACACCCTTTTTAAAACACTTTAAAGCCGTTCTACATTCAACCCAACCAGCTGCACCTGCAGCACCACAATGACAACCACTACTAGACTTTGATTTAGCTATAACCACTTCAATTTAGTTTGTTTCTAACGTCAATCATCCTTATGCAATTTTTCCACTTACAACCTTATTTAATATATTTTATATACCTCACATAAACATCATAAACTCTGATTTGAAAGAGAATCCCTTACCTTGCCCAAAACTTGTCAAACTCGTCGAAACTTGCCTTGGAAGTTCCTTTAGCGCGCCTAAAACTTTGTGGCTGTTTGATAACATTTTGGGCTGCTCCAAATCATAAATTTTCATTACTAACACCTTCATAACATCTTGTTTCACCCTAGATAATTAATTCACAGAATAAAATCAGAGACTTACCTTTCATTTTTCTCCTTGGCCGCCACTAGTTTTTCTGTTGCTCTAGGGTTTCTTCTCTTCTTTCTTTCTCTAGAATTTTCTTGAATTTGTTGGAGATAAGGATGAATTTTTGATAAGAATGAGTCATGCATCATATATATATATATAGTCCACCTTAGGAGGTGACACGTGTCAACCCCTCATTGGGCCAACACACTACCCCCTCCAACCTTGGGCTTCCACGTGGTATGTGTGGCCCACCACCCTTGCTCCATTTTCTGACATGTGGAACTCTCTAATGCTTCTATATGGCACTCTCTCATGCTGCAATGTAGCAATCTCTCACGCTGCCATGTGGCACTCTCTTTTCCTCCTCGTGGGTTCATAATCTCGTCTTACTTTAAGAACCTATGTAATCCTTGATATGTAAGCTTAGTATGTACTCAAGTAGCTTAAGTATGTAAGATTTCCAAGTTGGTAGCTTACATAAATAAGTCGAGTCCTATGACTCATTATTTGGTCTCCGACTTCTTCCGGATTCTTATAACTTTATTTCCAATCTTCTCTACTATAGGGTATCTCATTCTCCTTTCCTTAGAGTTGTTTGGTAGTGTTATAGATTTTTCAGCTCACATGGTAACTCTTAAGAGCTTAAGATTTCTTAACGAGTCTTAAAAAGCTTTAAGAAGCTTTAAGAAACTTTAGAAAGCCTTAAGAAACTTAAGAGGCTTACGATCCTTCCAAGTAACTTAAGATCCTTTCCAGATACTTAAGAACCTTTGAAGAGACTTAAGAACATGTTCCAAGGTACAAAAGTATGGGGTATAATAGTAATAACCTATGCTTCAAGGCAACTGAAGGTACATGAGAAGAATTACCCAACTTATGACTTGGATTTGACTGCGGTGGTATTTGCTTTGAAATTGTGGAGACACTACTTGTATGGCATCCATATGGATGTTTTCACCGATCACAAAAGTTTGAAATATGTGTTCATTCATAAGGAATTGAATTATCGATAGAGAAGATGGCTTGAGATTTTGAAGTATTATATCATAAATATGTCATACCATCTGGGTAAGGAAAATATGGTTGCTGACACTCTTAGTAGATTGTCCATGGACATTGTTGCTCATATTAAGGATGAAAAAAAAGAGTTAATTCGAATTGTGCATAGATTAGCCCATTTGGGTGTCCGACTGGTTGATTCCAAAGATTGTGGTGTTATTATGAAAGATGATTCTGAATTATCTCTTGTGGCGGATGTAAAGGCAAAGCAAGATAGTGATCCCACTTTGGTGGAATTGAAGAAAGCGGGTGCCGAAAAAGCCATTGACGCTTTATCCCAAAAGGGAGATAGTGTTTTGATATATCAAGGCTGATTGTGTGTTCCAAATGTGGATGACTTGAAAGATATGATAATTTTGAAGTTCATAGTTTGCGGTATTCTATTTATCCATGTTCCACAAAGATGTATCGAGATCTGAAAAAAGTGTATTGGTGGAATGGCATGAAAAGTAATATTGTGGAATTCATGGCTAAGTTTCCTAATTGTCAACAAGTGAAAGTTGATCATCAAAAATTGAGATATTTGGCTCAAGATATTGAAATTCCTAATTGGGAGGTTTGGTTCAAGACATTGAAATTCCTATTTGGAAGTGGGAAGCCTTGAATGTAGACTTTGTTACTAGTTTGCCTCGTACCCCTAGGAAACAAGTCATCTCATTTTCTTCCTATTAAACTTTATATTCAACCGAGGGATATGGTAGATTATATATATGAGAGTTGGTTAAGCTTCATGGAGTTCCATTGTCTATCATTTCAGATCGAGGTACTCTATTTACATCTCTGTTTTAGAGATCCTTCTAAAAGGGTCTTGGTACTCAAGGGAAGCTTAGTACAATTTTCCTTCCACAAATGGATGGTAAGACCAAGCGTATCATTCAGGCATTAGAGGATATGTTGAGAGCATGTGTTATTGATTTTAAAGGAAATTGGGATGATCATTTGCCATTGATAAAGTTTGCTTATAATAACGATTATCATTCTAGCATTGAGATGCTCTATTTGAGGTGTTATATGGTAGGTGGTGTAGATCCCCTATCAGTTGGTTCGAGGTAGCTGAAGTTGCTTATATAGGACCTGAGTTGGTATTTAAGGTTATGGAGAAGGTTTGGCTCATTAGAGAAAGATTAAAAATGGCCCGAAGCCAACAAAAGTCCTATTCGGATGTGAGAAGAAGGGGACTTGAATTTAAGGTTAATGATTGGAATTACTTAAAAATTTCACCCATGAAGGGTGTGATTCATTTTGTAAGAAAGGGAAGCTAAGTTCCTACTATGTTGGCTGATATCTGATTTTGACGTGGATCAGAAAGGTGGCTTATGAGTTGGATCTACATTCTTATTTGGCATCGGTGTATCTGGTGTTCCATGTGTCACTATTGAAGAAGTTTGTTGGTGATCCTAACTCCATTGGGCCATTGGACAATATTGAGGTTAAAAAGAGTCTTTCATATCAAGAGGTTCCGGTTCAGATCTTGGACCAGCAAGTTAAAAAGGTGAAAAATAAAGAAATAGCTTTAGTTATAGTGTTATGGAGGAACCAATAGGTTGAGGGTGCAACATGAGAGGTCGAAGCTGATATGATGTCTTAATATCCTCATCTCATTCCTTCCATGCCTAGTTGAGATATTTAGTTCCTTATTGATCTAACCAGCCCAAATCATGTGTTTCAGTTGTTCTCATGGTTTCATATGCAATCATATTCATGAAATGAGTTTCAAACTTATATTTTAGCTTGAGATTAAATATTTCATATTTTATGCATTTTTGAGATGTTTTGCATTCATGTTGGGCTATTATATTCCTTTCCTATTTCGTTCATGCAAGTTTGAGTCCCATTCGAGGATGAATGTTCCTAATGGGGAAATGGTACACCATTGTAGGGTTTGGAACCAGATGGTATTCACGGGACCTACTATGGGCTGTGAAGAGAACCACGGGCCGTGTAGTGCCACTGTGGTCCATGCCCAGCTAATTGATTCCAGAGGTGAGGACCCCGAGAGGACACCACAAGTCGTGGTGCGTAACATAGACCGTTATGGCTCCCTGTCAGAATCCTTTCCATGAACCATGATAGAGGACCGTGATGACTTCCAAGGACCGTGAAGTACTCCATAGAGAAGGTCCTGAAACAATTCCTGCATACCCCAAGAATGCAGGTCAACAGAAACCACCACGGACCGTGGTGCCCATAACGGGATGTGGTGGGTCTTATGGTGAGAAGCCTTCCCACAACCTTTTCAAAAAATTTCCAAGTCCCCAACCATGGAGGGGACCATGGACCGTGATGCCTTTAACAGTCCGTAGTGAAGGTCCATCCTCAGTTCCAGATTCATTTTTAATGAGGGTTATTTTAGTTTTTTCCATATACCTCATTAATGTATGTAGATGGGTTTAGAGACTAAATTCCTATCTATTAACTACCGTAAAGTCTTCAAACTATTCTCTCCATAATTCCCAAAATCATAAAACCCTCTCCCAAGGTCTTCTTCTCCCTCAAGCAATTCCATTCAAGGTCAAGGTTTCAATATCTATAATTTAAGACTCATCAAGTTCAAGGTATGTGGATAGTGATCCATGGGTTTCTTTCACCTATGGTGTCCCAAGGTTTCCTCAAAAGATCTCTTGAATTCCAATTAATTTCTAACCCTAGTTTTGATGAATTGTGTTGGCTGTTTCTATTTCATTTTAAGTTCTTATCAATGATCATTACAAGCATGATTGTATATTAATTTCATGATTTTAAATTGAATTATGAATAACCATGCATGAATTTACTTTCAGTGACCACTTACATGAGTTGTGATCATGAAGTTCTATGATTTTTCAAAGAAAAGCTTTTATGAATGAAATTGAGATTTATGATTTAATGTGAAAGTTATAATGATGATCAATGATTATCTAAGAAAAATATTATTGTGTGATAAGTACAATTCTCACACAATCTGGTTCTGATGGTGATAGGGACAATTCTCACCAAAGTTCATGGATTCTTATGAATCACTAAAGTTAATGAGCTACTTTAATGATTACTTTCATGATGAAGTTGATAATTCTTCTATGTTTTTAATGAATTCTATTGGAATATATACTAAGCAACGAGAGGACTTGTAGGTAGGGTTCGGTCTGATAACGTAGTTAGTTATCCAAGAAAATACTAGTAGCAACCTAAAGTACCAAACTATGTTACCCCCGTAGGTTGCCTTCTCAGCTTATCTTGTGGATCCACATATAGCTCAAAAAATTAAAGTTGTTCTCATTGAGTTGTCATGACCCAAGAGAAGGGACTGGTCATGACAGCCGAATGAGACACCCAGAGGTACCTCACCCAAGCCTCTTAGCATTCATTAAGAACTTCATTGGTAATGATAAGTAAATCAAGCGGAAACATGGGGGATATAGGTTCTAAGAGGCTTCACATTATTAAGAGTCAAAGACAACATAACATTCTTTACTATGTCCAACCATACCTTCTACATTAAAGACTTGGTGGGGACTAAGACGTGTCCCTAGATCACTCTAAAAATTAGATCAAATACCAAAACATAACTTAAGTGTCTAAATATAACATAAGCTAGATAGAATGGAAGTGTTGTTCCTGGAATATGGGAACTCACCAAAGTGGTAGCCTTCAACGATTAACTTATCCACGAGGAGGAGAGTGTGGAGTGACACTGGTCCCTACATGTTGATATCATATAGGCAAAAGTATGCATTAGTATTTTGAATGTACTAAGTATGTGAGTATACTATGAAGTAAAGAACAAAAGCGAGAGACATGTATAAGCAATATGCATAAGTGGATACATGCATGAGAAATGATCATATGAAACCTTAAAAATACATTTTGTGGGGAAGTGACCATAACCGACATTTAAAACCATGCGAGCTATTACATGCAATCTGATGACTCCTGTATCGGGGTAGGCCGATGACTACTGCATTGAGAAAGGCCAATGACTCCTACTTTGAGACAAAGGACACTACCTTGCTGGGGTAGAACTCTGATCAACTTAAACATTCTTTAATTTTAACTTTAACGTTTGATGGCTAAAAAGGCCTAGCCGACAAGGGCTCCTATGGTGGCACATAGTTAATACAACATGAGACTTTACTTAAGAACTCCTTCGGTAGAGATCCCCATCTACATACTACATTCGATGCTAGGTCAAATCATACGGAAGAATGTTTGAACATTAATATAGCATAAGCATTATATAACTTAAACATTAAAACATCAAGCGGTGGAATAGCTCAGTAAAACCTTTGGTTTATAATATCATCATGGTTGTCATACCCCATTTACCATCCTACTAATGAACCTTGTTTCCTAAATAATTAGGTCTATAATCAGTGATGGTAATTTTGGTACCATTCTAATCGGACCTACATTTTGGAAAAAATTTCAAAAGCATTGAGGGTATATAGGGAGTCATACATGTCATATCATAATCTTAAACATTTCATTTGATTCAATGTGAGGATTTTCCTTTCACATTAAAACTTTACTTTGGCTAAGAAGCTCTTTCATCAATCAATCATTTCATAAAGACTCCCTTTCATAAGCATTTACTTCATAACATTCATTGGAGGCAAACTTCATTTCAACTTTACTTTATCATAGGAAACTAGGTGGGTTCATTTTATAAAAAAATTTAAATGCCTTTAAAGACTTCTTGCATGCATGGGAGTGATGGAAATGCAAAAAATACACATACTAAAAGCAACCCACCATATATGTCTTAAAACTCTTTTCAAGCCTTCATATAGGCAATTTAATAACATCATAACTTTATGAAATCAAGAGTCAATATACATCAATATATGTAAGGAAACTTCAAATATATCATAATCCATGCATTTAAAGTCATCTTGTAAAATCTCATAAGATATCATCATTTTAAATTGAAAATATAGTTTGAGAAATTATTTGAGATCCATGGGTGGAAGGACCCATGGATGAAAATCCACATATCTTGGGGAAAATGAAATCCCTAAGAACACTTGAGGAAAAAAGGATACTTGAATGCCTTGAGGAAACCCTAGTCTTTCCTTGAGGTTCTTGAGATAGTTTGAGAAGAGAGAATTTGAGAGACTTGAGTCCAAGTGTGAAGAATGAGTTCTTGGAAGGGTTTAAGGTCTTTAGATGACATAATTTAGTCCTTAAAACTACACCATTTTGATTTAAAACATAGGAAAAGACTGGAATGTCTCTAAACAAATCTGGCCAGAAGAGACTTCACATGGACACTTCATGGTCCATGGTGGGGTCCCATGATAAGGGACTTAGAGAAATTCAGAAAAAGGAACTTGCAGGGTAGTCTCTGAAGTTTCTTCATGGACACCTTGACGGTTAGTGAAACTCATCGCGGCCTGTGGTGGTCGTCTGTGGACCCTGCCTTGGGAAAATTCCTGAGGACTTTGGAGAGGTCTCACCACAGAGGGTTTCACTGCCCGTGGTGCTCACCACAGTCTGTGATCCTCCATCGTGATTATTCGTCTACAGTATAAGCCTCTAATCACTACCACGATGGCACAGCATGGTCTATGGTGTATACCACGGTCCGTGAAGACTTCTGTGGTCATCTTCTGAGCCAGTTTTCTGCAACTTTCTGAGAATTCTTCCTTGGTTCTCGGTTTAGGACCTTTCACATTTCCAGGGTCTTACAATATCTTCCCCTTCGGAACATTTGTCCTCGAATGAGAATCATTGACATAGAAAGGACATGGCACGAGGACTAGCAACCCAACATATATACAATGATACTGAAGTTGCATCAAACATGAAATCTTTAAACTTGAGCTTAAAACATAACTTTAAAATTCAACTTCATGAATATACATGCACATGAAGACTTGGAAAAACTGAAACATAATAGTCTTAAACATTTGAACATGAATGACATATTACCTTAGGCTTGAGCAGTATGAAAGAGATGAAGATATTTTTTTATCATATCCATTTCCGTTTCCCATGTAGAACTTTCGACTTGTTGATTCCTCCAAAGGACTTTAACGGAGGCAACTTGTTTTTTCCTCAACCTATTGAATTGCTGGTCAAAACTTTCAACCGGAACTTCTTCATAGGTCAAATTCTCCCCAACATTTACTACCTCCAAAGTCACAATGGAGTTAGGGTCTCCCACATATTTTCTCAACATTGATACATGGAATACCGGGTGAATCGTGATCATTTCCGAAGGTAATTCCCACTCATATGCAACTTTGCCAACACGCTTTAGGATTTTATAAGTCCCTACATACCTAGGGCTCAATTTCCCTTTCTTACTAAATTGAACCACACCCTTCATGGGTGAAACCTTTAAATACACCCAATCATCCACATTAAACTCAAGATCCCTTCTTTTAGTTTTGGAATAGGACTTTTGACGACTTTGAGCCATCTTCATCCTTTCTCTAATGATGTTCACCTTCTCCAAAGCATCAAGTACCAAATCAGGACCTAACAAGGTTGTCTCACCTACTTCAAACCAACCAATCTAGGATCTACATCTCCTCCCTTTCAAAGCCTCAAACGACGCAATCTCAATACTTAAGTGGTAACTATTATTATAAGCAAATTCGATGAGAGGTAGGTAATCATCCCAACTCCCTTGGAACTCTAGCACACAAGCCCCTAATATATCCTCTAGGGTCTGAGTTGTCCTTTCGTCTTGCCCGTTGCTTTGAGGATGGAATGCAGTGCTTAACTTTACATTTGTACCGAGGCCCTTTTGAAATGATATCGAAAAGTGAGAAGTGAATTGAGTACCACGATATGAAATGATTGACAATAGAACACCATGCAACCTCACCAACTCCTGAATATATAACTTTGCATAATCTTCGGCCTTATAGGAAGTCTTAACCAGTAGGATATGAGCCGACTTAGTCATTCTATTAATAATTACCCAAATCAAATTATGACTCTTCTGAGTGTGAGGCAAACCTACTACAAAATTTATATTCACTTCTTCTCACTTCCAAGTAAGGATCTCGATATCTTGGGCTAGGCCACCCAGCCTCTGATGTTCATCTTTCACTCTTTGGTAATTTGAACACAAACCTTTTTATGTTCTTCTTCATGCCACCCCACTAATACAACTCTTTCAAATCTCAATACATTTTTATTGAACCAGGGTGAACCTAGTATGAAGAATAATGTGCCTCCATCAAGATCAAACTTCTTAGGCCATTTACTTTCGGAACACATAACCGACCTTGGTAATATAACACCCATCTCCCCCTTGTGAAAAGGCCTCTACCGTCTTTTCCTTCACCAACTTCTTTAACTCGACAAGTCTCGGGTCAAGGTCTTGTTTCATCTTGACATCCACCACCAAGGAGGATTCGGACCTACTTTGGACAACCAAACCACCATCATCGGTACCGCACAACTTCACACCTAATCTAGCGAACCGATGAATATCTTTCACCAACTCCCTCTTTCCTTCATCAACATAGACCACACTCCCCATAGACACTCTACTACATGCATCGGCAACCATATTAGCTTTACCCTGGATGATGGTACACACTTAAGTCATAGTTCTTAAGGAGCTCTAGCCACCTTCTTTGTCTTAGATTGAGGTCCTTTTGAGTGAATACATATTGAAGGCTTTTATGATCGATATACACATCTGCATGTACCCCATAGAGGTAGTGCCGCTAAATTTTCAAGGCAATAAAAACAATGGCCGCCAACTCAAGATCATGGATAGGGTAGTTATCCACTTTCAATTGCATAAAAGCATATGCTATGACCTTACCATTTTGCATTAAGACACAACCCAAAACCAATCTTCAAAGCATCACAATAAACCACAAACCTTTCTAATCCTTCTGGTAGGGTCAAAATAGGAGCGGAGGTAAGTCATCTTTCAATGTTTGGAAACTCCTTTCACACTCATCCATCCATATGAATTTCTCCTTTTTTTGATTCAACTTTTCCATAGGAGATGAGATGGAAGAAAACCCTTCGACGAATCTTTTATAGTAACCAGCTAGACCCAAGAAGCTCTAAATATCCGAAGGAGACAATGGTCTAGGATAATTCTTGACCGACTCCATTTTCTTAGGATCAACCTTAATCCCCTCGTCAGACACTATGTTACCAAGAAAGACCACCTCATTCAATCAAAACTCATACTTGCTAAATTTTGCAAATAATTGCCTACCCCTCAACGTTTGGAACACAACCCTCAAATGATCCTTAAGTTCTTCCTCACTCTGAGAGTAGATCAAAACATCATCAATGAACACCATAATGAGAGTATCAAGGTAGAGTTTGAACACCCTATTCATTAGGTCTATGAACACCTCCATAGCATTCGTCAACCCAAAACTCATTACCAAAAACTCAAAGTGACCATACCTTATCTGGAATGCCGTCTTGGGAATGTCACACTCCCTCACCCTTAGTTGATGATAGTTGGACCGAAGGTTGATCTTGGAGAAGTGACTTGCTCCTTGCAATTGATCCAACAAGTCATCTATCCTAGGAAGTGGATACTTGTTCTTAATGGTTACCTTATTTAATTGTCGGTAGTCTATGCACATTCGAAGTTACCCATCCTTGTTTCTTACAAATAGCACAAGATCACCCCAGGATGAGATACTTGGCCTTATGAACCCCTTTTCTAGAAAGTCCTTCAATTGTTCCTTTAATTTTTTGAATTTTGCTAGGCCATTTAGTAAGGAGGAATAAAGATAGGTTGGGTAATGAGGAGGAGATCGAAACCAAAATCAATTTCTCTTTCGGGAGGGATACTGGGATGGTCATCGAGAAACTCATTGACTATAGGGACCAAATCAAGAGGAGAACTTTCAGAGTCAACATCCCTAACTCTCACTATGTGGTAAATACAACCCTTAGCAATTAATTTTTGAGCCTTGAGATAAGAAATGAATCTACTCTTCACCATCGAATCACCACCCTTCCATTCAAGAATGGACTCATCTAGGAATGAAAACTTGACTTGATGAGTCCTACACTCTATGGAAGCATAAGATGCATGTAGCCAATCCATCCCAAGGATGACATCAAAATCTACCATGTCAAGCTCTATAAGATCACAAGGAACAACTTTAAGCAAGATGGACATGGGACAACCCCTATAAACCTTTCTAGCCACAATCGACTCACCCACAGGGGTAGACACCAAATAAAGCTCTACTAATATTTCGAATAATAAATCAAACCTATTAGCTAAGAATGGATTAACAAATGACAAGTTTGCACCCGGGTCTAACAATGTATATACATCAAAAGTAAAGAACCTTAACATATCAGTAACAACATTTGGTGCTTACTCAACCTCTTGCCTCCCATGCAAGACATAGAAATGGTTGGTGCATTGACCACCTCCTTGAGCTTGTTGGCCATGAGAAACTTAGCCTTGAGGCCTATTACCACTACCACCTCTACAATCCTTAACATGGTGACCCAGTTTGCCATATTTGAAGCATACATTTGAGTCGGCCAAGCATTCCCCCTTGTGGCTCCTCCCATATTTATTACATGGGGAAAATGCTTAGGTGCCAACAATATCTCTTTAGACTATTCGATTAGGACCTTTATCCTTGTTGAACTTGGGAGGAGGAGTATTAGTGGAACTTTGTCCCATAAATCGTTGCCCACCTTGACCTTTGCCATTGCTACCATAACCGGACCTTTGAGGGTTATACCCTCAACCATCCACTCTAGCTTTCTTGAACCCACTATACCTCTCCCTCAGTTTCAAATCTTTGATTTGTTCGGAATAAGTCATTAATTGGGAGATATCCATTTCCTTGACCAACATGGCCGTTTTGCACTCCTTGGATTCCAAGCTTAAGATGCTGAAAATAAACTTACTCAGTCTAGCACAGGGTCAGAGACCATGAAAGGAGCATACTTGGATAGTTTTGTGAACTTGAGGGCATACTCCCTCACACTCATACTCCCTTGACGGAGGTTGATGAACTCTTGGATTTTGATCTCCTTTAACTCCAATGGAAAGAAGTGGTCTAGAAAAGCACCTTTGAACTCTTCCCATCCTATCGCCCCCATCCCTTCATCCCTCTACATAACGCATTGCCCATACCATACTCAAGCTACATCTTTGAGTTGACATGCCACTAGCTCAGCCTTCTCATTTGTTCGCACACCCATAATGGACACAATCCAGTATACCTCATCAATAAACTCCATAGGGTCCTCATCTAGTTTAGAATCGTCAAACTCGAACGGATTCATCCTTTGGAAATCCCAAATCCTAGAGGCCATTTTTTGCATTTGGGAAGAAGAAATACCTTGATGCTCTTGGTTGGCTACTTCTTGGACCAACAATGTAATGATATTGCAAAATTCGGCATGGGTTACCCATTTCTCATGGTGTAGGGCATCCGAAACTGGAGGATCTTTATCCTCATCATCAACCCTTACTCTTAGAGGTTTTATTCAATGAGGCATTGTCTAGAGAACATAAAACCACTCATTCGTTAAAGGAAAACTTAAGACACTCTATGGGACGACATGAATTAAAAGAAGTGAAGACTTTTCTAAACATCTCATAGTCTCCTATTCATAGTTGTGGTGCGCTTCTCAACCATGAACAAGACCCTATTTGAAGTGGTATGTTGGACTCCAAAGACCATTCCAAAACCTCATGCTCTGATACCAAGTTTGTCATAACCCAAGCCTAGGGCCTAGACGTGACATGATGGATGAGACACCCAGAGGTACCTCACCCAAGCTTGTTAGCATTCATTAAGCATTTCATCGATAATGATAAACAAATCAAGCGGAAACATAAGGGATATAGGGACTAAGGGGCTTCACATTAATAAAAGTCAAAGACAATACAATATCCTTTACTATGTCTAACCATACCTTCTACATTAAAGATTTGGCGGGGGCTAAGATATCTACCTAGATCACCCTCAAAATTATGTCAAATATCAAAACATAACTTACGTGTCTAAATATAACATAATCTAGATAGGATGGGAGTGTTATTCCTAGAACACGGGACCTCACCAAAGTGGTAGCCTTCAATGATCAAGTTAGCCATGGGGAGAAGAGTGTGGAGTGACGACAGTCCCTATATGGTGATATCACGTAGCCAAAAGTATGCATTAGTAGTTTGAATTTACTAAGTATGTGAGTATTCTATGAACTAAAGAACATAAGTCAGAGGCATATATAAGCAATATATATAAGTAGATGCATGCATGAGAAATTATCATATGAAACCTTAAACATATATTTTATGGGGAAGTGAACATAACTGACGTTTAATACTATGCGAGCTATTACATTGAATTCGATGACTCTTGCATTGGGGCAAGCCAATGACTACAGCATCGACACAGTCCAATGACTCCTGCATTGAGACATGGGAGACTAACTTGCTGGGGTAGAACTCCGATCAACTTAAACATTCTTTAATTTTAAATTTAACATATGATTTCTATAAAGGCCTAGCCTACAAGGGCTCTTATGGTGGCACATAGTTAATGCAATATGAGACTTTACTTAAGAACCCCTTCAGTTGAGTCTCTATCTACAAGCTACATTCGGTGCTAGGTCAAATCCCACAGAATAACATTTGAACATCAATATAGCATGAGAATTATATAACTTTAGCTTTAAAATATCAAATGGTGGAATAGCTCATAAAAACCTTTGATTTATAATATCATCATGGCAACCATACCCCATTTACCATCCTACTAATTAACCTTGATTTATAATAAAATTAGGTCAACAATATGTGATGGTATTCTGGGTACCATGCTAATCGGACCTACCTTTTGGAAAAATGTTCAAAAGCATTGACGGCATATAGGGATGTCATATCATGATCTTAGACATTTTATTTAATTCAATGTGAGGATTGACCTTTCACATTGAAACCTTACTTTGGCTAAGAAACTCTTTCATCAATCAATCATTTCATAAAGACTCCCCTTCATAAGCATTTATTTCATAACATTCATTGGAGCCAAACTTCATTTCAACTTTACTTTATCATAGGAAACCAGGTGGGTTCATTTCACAAAAATCTTTAAATGCCTTTAAAGACTTCTTGCATGCATGGGAGTGATGGAAATGCAAAAAATACACATACTAAAAGCAACCCACCATATATGTCTTAAAACTCTTTTCAAGCCTTCATATAGGCAATTTAATAACATCATAACTTTATGAAATCAAGAGTCAATATACATCAATATATGTAAGGAAACTTTAAATATATCATAATCTATACATTTAAAGTCATCTTTAAAAGCCCATAAGATTTCATTATTTAAAATTGAAAAACTAGTTTGAGAAAATATTTGAGCTCCATGGATGGAAGGACCCATGGATTAAAACCCACGTACCTTGGGGAAACAAAATCCCTAAGAACACTTGAGAAAGAAAGGACACTTGAATGCCTTGAATTTTGCAACCCTAGCCTTGCCTTGAGGTTCTTGAGAGAGTTTGGGAAGAGAGAATTTGAGAGTCTTAAGTCCAAATGTGAGCAATGAGGCCTTGGAAGGGTTTAGGGTCTTTAGATAAGAGAATTCAATCCTCAAAATGACATTATTTTGATTTAAAACATAGAAAAAGATTAGAATGTCCCTAAAAATATCTGGCTGGAAGATATTTCACAGGAACCCTTCATGGTCCGTGGTGCCCACCACGGTCTGTGGTAGGGTCCCATGATAAAGGACTTAGACAATTTTAGAAAAGGAAATTGCAAGGTAGTCTTTGAAGCTTCTTCACGGATACCTTAATGGTCTGTAAAACTCATCACGGCCAGTGGTGGTCTTTCATGGACCCTACCTTGGGAAAATTCTTGAGGACTTTGAGGAGGTCTCACCACGTAGGGATTCACAGCCTGTGTTTCTCACCATGGTCTGTGGTCCTCCATCATAGTTAGTCCCTTATAGTCTAAGCCTATGAATCTCTACCACGGTGACACACAATGGTTCGTGGTGCTTACCATGGTCCGTAAAGGCTTCCGTGGTCAGCTTCTGAGCCAGTTTTCTGCAACTTTCTAAGAATTCTTCCTTGGTTCTTTGTTTAAGACCTTTCACATTTCTGGGGTCTTACAGAAGTCTACCTTAGCAAGTAGACTCTTTATTCTCAATGTGGGAGTTACATCAGATTCCATGTTATAGCCAGCATGGTCATAAGATGTCGGTTAAAGGTCTTATCCCACACAATTTTAATTGAGTTATGAGTTTTTATGATGAATATGAGATTTTTTGATGCATTGACCAATGAGATAAATGCTTTTAATTTTTTCATAATTTTATACATATTTTAAAAGATATTGGTCTTGCATCCTATGATTCATATTGATTATGCCTTATATTTATTATCCATGCATATTTTGCCAACATTATCTCATAATGTAGGGACCAATGACCACATTCATCCTACTCGTGGAAAGATTTGACTTAGCACTCTCAAGTTGTCATTATTGAGTCCTTATTTATCAAGGATAGGATTTTCTTTTATGTTGATTGCTTTGACTTCCTTCTATGTTTTAGGTGAGCTAGGAGTTTGTCCTAATCCCCCATCAAGAATAGACTTAGAGGCATGTTTAGACAATTAAAGGGGCGTAGTCCAATTTGGACAATGAGTTGAACTTACTTTCTCATTGACATCTATGTTGAGTTATTTCTCCCGCATACTTCATTATGTTTAATTGTCTTATGTATGCTATGTATGCTAAGATGGCTTGGTTGGAATCTTTTGAGCTTCCTATTATCGTGTCATGTCTAGGCCCTAGGATCAATCATGACAAATATGCGTGAAGCCAATTTATATCGAGAATAACATCAAAATCGATCATATCAAGCTCTACAAGATCAACTGAGGTAATTTTATGGAAAACTGAAACTTGGCAATTTCGATTGACTCTTTTAGCCACATCTGAATCACCAACTGGAGTTTAGACCAAAAAAGGTGTTAACACGATTTCGAGATTAACAATGGGTTTCATATCAAGATAGAGTTATAATTGATAGATTAGAACCCAGATCTAACAATGCATAAACATCAAAGTCAAAGACTTTCAACATACCAGTCACCACATTAGGGAAATCCTCTAACTCCTGACAAGTCTAAAAGGCATAAAATATGTTTTGGCACTAACTCCACCCAAAGTAGTACCCTATTGACCCAGACGGTATGTGGCCTATGTCTGATTATAGGGTCTAGCACCACTCCTACACTCCTTTGCCTAATGACCGGACTTCCCACATCTATAGCATACATCCAATCCCTCTAAGTATTCTCTCTTATGGTTTCTTCTACATTTCTTGCATAGGGGGATGACTTGCCCACTCGGAGCTCCTCTTTGAACCTTAGGGTTAGGCACCCTATTTATAAAACTTTGGAGTCAGAGTGTTAGATGAATCTTGGCCGAAATAGTTTTGAATAAACTATGGACGACCATCATTTACAGACTTACCATAAGAGAAATTTCCACCATCAGTCCAAGCCTCCCTCTTAGACTCCCTTCTAGATCTCTCTATTAACTTTTCCTCCTCTATTTGCTTGGCATGTTTCATAAGCCTTTAAATGTCTATCTCTTTGATATGCATGGCGGTTCTACATTCTTTATCCACCAAATTGGACACGCCCAAAACAAACTTTCTCATCCAATCCCTTGGATCCACCACCATGAAAGGATTATACTTCGATAACATAGTAAACTTAAGGGCATACTTTCTCACACTTATATTACCTTGGTGCAAATTTATGAACTCTTGTACCTTATATTTCCTTAACTCCAAAGGAAAGAATCGGTCAAGGAAAGCACCCTTGAATTCCTCCCAATTAATGGGACCATCATCTCTATCTCTTTCATCTTTCCATTGATCATACCAAACATGTGTCACTCTCTTGAGTTGATAAGCCGCTAATTCCACCTTCTCGACTAGACTAATATCCATAATCCCAACAATCTTAGAAATGACTTTGATGAAGTCTTTTGGATCCTCATCAACCATAGAGCCATGGAATTCGAGGGGGTTCATTCGAGTAAAGTCACAAACTTGGCTAGACATTGTACCCATATTTTAGTTCACAAGAGCTACCACATCCCTATTAGCTTAAGTGGCTATGGCCTTGGAAAGAACATGAAATGCGTCCTGAAACTCCGCATGAGATACTTGCTCTTTTAAAGGGTCATTTTGAACTTGTTTCTACTTCTCAACGTTCCTTTGGATGTGTAACATCCCTCAAAATATTTATAAAAAATCTATATATATATATACCCTAAGAATGACTTGGAAATAGGTCACTCGTGTAATGCATTATCCTTAATCTTTTTGAAAAATAGAGTTCAGAATATCGATTAGGAGGTCAAAACCTGCAGGAAAATGGTCTCGATGGATTTTTAGGACCCGTAGATGGAAGAAAGATTTTTGAAGAAACCATAAAATAGTGTGGTCCGCGACAAGACCGCGTTGTGGACCTGGGAAGATGCACAAGACAGAGTAGTCTGCGGCAGAACCGTGTCGTGCACTGGGGATAGTCTTCTGGCCGAGTTGTCGCGACAAGTCTGCATTGCGGACCTGGGAAGGTTTCCTGGTCGAAATTAAGTTTTTTTAAGGGCATTTTAGATTTTTTCCAAATTATTAGTTAATGAACCTAGACATTTTTAGGACCTAATTCAACTCTATAAATTTACCTAAACCTCTAATTTAATTCATTCTTCTACAATTCATCTATCAAATATTTCTCTCTCTACAAAAAAGGATCTCAAGGGTTTCCATTGAAGACTTCAAGCAAATTCACTCAATTTCTCCATCAAAACTCTCAAGTTCTTCCCAATTAATTTGTGTTCTCACTCAAGGTATGTGGGTATTGATTTATGGATCCTTTCTTTCATGAAGCCCAATAAATTTCTCAAGTTTTCTATCAAATTAAAGAATGATATTTTATGAGTTTTGTGATCTCTATTCCAATTGCATGAATATTGATTTAAAGTATGATCATTAGTCTATTTTGATATAAATTGATGGCTATTCAATTAAATTGAAGAGTTTTTTCATGAATTATCCTATTTTGATTTTTAGGGTTCATGATGTAAAAAATTTGAGTATTTTCAATTATACTTTCAAATGATATTATCTATAGGAATTATGTATGGGCTGATATAAAGTTTATGATCATGCATATCTTCAAGCTAATTTCATGAATTTTTAGTCAATTGGTCATGCATTCATGTCATGCCCTAATTTTAAGTTCAAGCTATGGTCATGAATTTTCAAAGTATGAATTACGACTATGTGTTCCCATGGTGATCAGGAATTCTAAGTATGTTTTAAGGTATGAATTTCATGCAAGTTATGAAGTAAGGTGACTTAGGATCTTATATGGTGACCTAAGGCCCATTTATATGAATTATGCAAAAATGATTATAATGATGAAAGGACAATTCTCACATTACAAGTATGTTATGAAAATGAGCTACTATATGATTTTAAGCCTATGAACATGACTATGATATATGATAGTATAATCTTATGTTATGTATGTATTACATGGGATTTGACTTTGTACCGAGTGGACTTGAGGTGGGGGCCCTACCAAAAGTCTTAGTAGCAGCCTCATATCCCATAAACTACGTGCCACCGTAGGTTGCCTTGATGGCCTAGCTAGTGGATCCACAAATAGCACATGTTCATGATTAGGGGTCTACCTTGGCAAAATAGCCTCCTCCTTCTCGATGTGGGTATCATCAAATTCCATGTTATAGCTTGCATGGTCTAATTGTCAGTTATGGTTCCTATCCCACATATGTATGATTCCTTAAGTATGTTATGATTTTGAACTTATGCTTTTAAATGCTTTGGTCAATATGTTTTTCTCATGACTTTATGTATTCCATCTTATCATGTGATTTACTTGACCCTTGCATTTTCATGATTTACGTTGCATGTCACACCCTCATACTTAGTACATTCCAATGTACTAATGTATACTTTTTGCCTATATTGTCTCATAATATAGGGGTTGAGGTTGAAAATTCTTATCATTCATATAACTAGTAGGCATCCTCTAATCGAAGGCGTTGTGGTGAGTCCTCATTGACCGAGGACTAGTTTCAAGTTACTTACTACTTTCTTTTCAAAAGATATTTTCTTATGTTGTGTATTGAGGGTGATCTAGGGACATGTCTTAACCCCCGCCCATACTCATATTTTGAGGAATCTAGTTGGATATATGTTTGAGTCTATGTTGTCATAAAATATTTTTTTTAGATTTCTATACATGGCTTAGACTCTCTTATTATGTTTTCACTTTTATATTTTACCTTATGTATGCTTATGATATGTACAAGAGGCTTGGTTGGAGCCCTCTAGGGTTTCGATCACCGTGTTATGACTAGGCCCTAGGTTGGGTCGTGACAGAATGGGGTTCCTTCCTAGAGGCATATTTCTGCAATTGCACGAGAAAGCATTAAAGGAAGAATCCTTAGAGTTTCAACTCTAGCGTATGATGAGATCATTAATGAAGTGATGTTTTTCCTAAGACACCTCGTAGCCTCCTTTTCAAATATGTGTCACACTTCCCACCGATTAACAATATCCTACTCGACACGGCATGTTAGACTCCCTAGGATACTTTAAACCTTCTGCTCTGATACCAAATTTGTCACAACCTAAGCTAGACCCTAGGTGCGGCACGGCGATTGAAATCACGAGGGACCCCAACCAAGCCTCTTAGTATATTATACATAAGCATATATAATTTAAGTAAAGAAATAAGACTAAGAAATAGATGCATAATAAAGTATCAACATAGAAAATCTTAATAAAAGAGAACAAGTCACAAACTCGAATGAAAAGACAACATAAACTCCATAAAAGTCTTCTCCTCGAAACATGAGGACTCACTGACTATAAGGAAACAAAGCTCAACTCTAGCCACTAGTGGGAGGTACGCGGTGATCATCCGACCCTATATTATGATATAATTTAGGCATAAAATATATGTTAGTATATGGAATGCAATAAGTATGTGAGAAGTATGCATGAATAATGAATATCATACATAATCAATATGAATAATAAGATGCATGACCATTATCTTAAAACATAAGTTACACCTTGAAACTTTCAAACATCATAATCATATGGTTAATGCATTAAAACATTATCATAAGAACTTTATAACTTTTCATATACCTTGATATTGGATAGGACCTTTAACCGATATATAAGACCATGCGAACTATAACAACATCGAGAAGAGAGAGGCTACTTTGCCTAGGTAGACTCCGTGAGAACATCAAATTTATGAGCTATATGCGGATCAACTATATAGGCCATATTGGCATCATAAACCTATGCGGGTAACATAGCTAGGGACTAAAGGATGCTACTAGGATTCCCTTGGGTAACTACTAGGGCTACCAAACTAAACCTAACCTTAAATTCCTCTCGGTGCTTAGTCATTATCCCAATGGAATTTCATAAAAATATAGTCATTAACATCATTAGTAAAGAAAATAAAAGATATCAATCCTCATCATAAGAAAATCATAAGATACCTCATTAACATAATTGATTCATAAGAATCCTTGGGCTGGTGAGAATGTCCTTTCACCTCTTTAATATGATTGTGTGAGAACTACCTTACACACCATAGTTTCTTGCTTAAAACATCATTCATAACCTTTTATGAGTTATTCATAAACCTTGGTACTCATTCATAAAACTTTCATTGAAATCATTTGAATTTCATGATCATAGTTCTTTGAAAACATACTTGAAATAGCATATAACATGGGTCATTGAAATTCAACTTGAATTCATGCAATATGATGTGAATTATGCATAATCTAACCAATAATAATAAGATACATCAAAATTAGGAAACCTAGTGCAAGTTCATAAAACTAAGGCTTTTAGAAGAAGAATTCATAAGAAAATTTATGAAGAACCTTAAGACTCCATGGGTGAGAAGACCTATGGATGAATTCTACATACCTTAGATCTTAGAAGCCCTAATTTTCTCTTGACTTGGAGACTTGACCTTGATTTTCTCGTGAATTGCTTGAGGAATAAGAAGGCTCTTGAGAGAGAACTTCATAGAGAAGAATTTGGTATTTAACTATTAGGGTGAGAATGCGAGAGTTAGGAGAACTTAGGTGAAAGACCCCGTAAGTCAGAAAGTTTGAACAAAAGGAAAATTCTTAGAAAATGGAACTGACCTCAACCTATGAGTCGTAGGAGCTTCCACGAGTGGTAATACTGACTCATATAAAGTGGAATTAAGGAGAAAGATGGAATTAAGTGAAGGGGGAAGTCTACAAGGGACAGACAAGAAAATGGCAACCAGAGAGAAATGGGGAGCATACTTCACCTCCTAAGTCACTGGGTCAAACTGGGGACTGATCGACTACAGGTATAGGGGAGTGATAAGTATAGTTTTATGGGATATATGGGGCAAATTGTCATTTTTTATTTCGGCTTAGGGTAGGAAGCCCTGTGAGGCATTGTGGATGTGATATAGATGTATATATACGTTGGCCTTGAATGGCATTGTTGGTATTTCCTGAGTGCAAGTTTGGTATAGTAAGGAATATAGAGGAAACTCTGCCGACATTTTCTAGAATAAAAAATGGAATGAACTATAAGTTTATCATGCGGCTTGGAAGTCAATACCGAGTACCCTTATTATGATGAACTAAAGTTGTAGGGGTACCCTCCGTGATTGTTGGTAAGGGGGCCCCATGTTTACTTAAGAAGTTTTATTTCGGAGGAAAACTCCCGTTGGAGGAATAAGTGGTATCCACTGGGATGAAGATAGTGTTATAGCAGAGCTAGAAATACGGGTCACTAGAATACAAGTACTTCCAAATGGAGAAGTGGAAACGATTGTGAGCGCTAGCTAATCACTGGTGGGCAAGAAAGGAATGTGGCTCTGGATAAACTACTACATTAATTATATGACTTGAGTACCAGTACTTGGACTAGATTGGGTACTAGTTATCAAGAATTTTAAGCACCCCATGGTTGTATTAAGGTTTCTTATAGGGGCAACCTAAAGTATAGATGATCTAATAGAAGGTATAGATATGGTGCAGTAGGTCAAATGTGTTGGAACAGAATCATATGCATATGAATAGTTGAAAATAAATAGAGGATGACATGGGTACACCCTAAAAGGGGAAGTGGACAAGAGAAATACAAGTGTGAGATGAAGTCACCAACACTATCACATATTAATAGGAACGCTTAAACTTCAAGCGAGATCCCATGCTGGCACGAGTTAGCAAAGGGCTAAAGGCCAGCAATAAATGGATAGATACTATGATATCTAAGATCGTGCAGAGAACCATTAGCAGCGACCCTAATGGATGGGTGTATACAAAAAGGGGTGAACACAATAAGAGAGTAAGACTGAGCAAAAAACCATGGAAAAATCTGAACTAACATTGAAGCAACGACACGAGGTTATGTACCTAGAGTGTTATAAGTAGGGCTAAGGGAGTTGAAAAAAGGCTTAAGCAAAACGAGCAAGAGTAGCTGGTTACTAGAAAATGGCACACTGGTATGCCAAAGTTCTTCAACACTATACCAGTAATGATAGACAAAACACAGAACGGCTATGAAGGTTATTGTGTGAGGGAAATTTAGCACCACTCGATAGCCAACCCTGATGGGAAAAAACAGCAAAACCCAAAAGGTAAGAGTACCAGTTGATGTCATTTAAAGAAGACAAGAAGTAATATATGAGGTCGAAGATTATACAACACGACCTTGGCTATAAGACTCATTTTGTACTCCATGGATTAATGATTTTATATGAAATGTCATCTACAGATTAACAATATCAGCCCGTGTTCCTTTAATCAAGGACTACCTATTTAGTCGAGATTATGTGAAATTATAGATCAAGATAATGGTGAGACTTTATGGAGTTCCCATACTTATTTTCTCAGACGAAGGAGCCCGAGTTACAGTTAACTACTGAAGATCAACCCACAAAAAGACTGGGAACATACACAGGTCTTCGTATACCATTGTACCCTCAGACCGATAGATAGACTAATCTTAATAGCTAAACGCTAGAAGATATATTGTGGGCCTATACGGTTGACTCCAAAGGTAGCTCGGACAATTGCCTACTACCTTTCAAGATTACTCTCGATATTAACTATCATTCTAGTCTCCAGATGGCCCTATATAAGATGTTGTATGGAAGAAAGTGTACGTCGCCATTGGTTAGTCTGATATTGGCAAAATACGACTAATAGGCCCAGACGTGGTTTAACAAGCAGGGGAGGAGTTAAAGCTTATTAAGGAGAGATTATTAGCTGCCCAAAGTCGATAGAAGTCATATGTAGACAATCGACATTGACCTTTGGAATTTCAAGTGAGTGATTGGGTGTTTTTGAAGGTGTCTCCCATGAAAGGAGTAATGAGGTACGGCAAGAAGGGGGAAGCTGAGTCTGAGATATATTGGCCCTTACCATATCCTTCGCCGAATAGGCAAGGTTGCCTACGAGCTAGACCTACCAACGGATCTGGAAGCAGTGCATCCAGTCTTTTATGTATCAATGCTTCGCAAATGCATTGGTGATCCATCTCGAATATATATCGTAGATGATATCCAGGTCACAGAGGAGTTATCCTACGAAGAGCAACCTATCGCCATCCTAGATCGGTAGATTAGAAGGTTGCGGACTAAGGAAGTAGCTTCCGTCAAGGTGCTGTGGCGAAATAACAATCATGAAGAAATGACCTGGGAAGCTGAAAAGGAAATAAAACACAAGTATCCGTACTTATTCCCTACGTCTACAGGTAATCCCAACTTTTGAACTCTTATATTGGTTATGTGAGAAAAGTATGTGTTATTATAATAGAAAGAAATTTCCCTGTAATCTATATAAGATATTGAGGAAAGGTTTTAGTTCACATTCGAGGACGAATTTTCTAAAAGGGGAAAGGATGTTATACCCCGTACTTTTGTACCTTGGAAGGTTCCTAAGTTACGTAAGATTCCTAAGCTCTTAAGTTTGTTGAAAGGCTCTTAAGCTTCTTAGAAGTCACCATGTGAGTCGGATAATCCATAACGTCATCAAATAACTCTAAGGAACAGAGAATGAGATACCCTATAATAGATGTCATGACCTAACCCCATAGGCTGCGACTGGGGTCCGACCTAGACCCCCCGTACACATATCTATTAGCTGAGGTCACATTAAATCATAAATAAGACAATATCATATAACAGAGCCCCACTGGGCGATAATATTTTCATAAACTATAGCCCTTTTCGTTTGTATCACAACATGACAGGGCACGCAAGCCAACAAGGCTGCCATAACATAATAACATATATCATATATCATGTAGACCCAGCTTAATCAAACTGACATACACAACCCACATATACATGTCTGCAGACCTCTAAACATATAAATGACAACATATGGCGGGACAGGGCCCCCGCCGTACCCCTGAATGGATAAAACAATTTCTATACATCCGTGGACAGTATCAAAACTAGGCCCCGATACAATGGAGCCTCTTCCAGCTGAGCTGCATGGAATTCTAAGCTGACGGACTCCCAAAATCTGTATCTGTACCTGCAGGCATGAACTCAGCCCCCCGAGAAAGGGAGTCAGTACGATATATGTACTGAGTATGTAAAACATAATATAATACAACTGGAAGCATATCTGAGATAGAGAAACAGGGGATAAGATATCAACTCAGAAACATGTACCTGTACTTTGTGAATTACAAAAACATGCATGTTCGAGTCATATCATATAGCCGGCCCTTTTGGGGGTCTGGTGAATCATCTTTGTAAAATCATCTCTGTAAAACCATCATGGCCCCAGTGTCATCACCACCTTATTACAACACATCATCATATATTTATACACGTATCCTGGCCCTTTATTGAGGGACTCAGTGAGTAATGCAGTGAACTGTGCACGAGAACATATCCTGGCCCGGGACTCAGGGAAAGAAATGTTACAATATACACGAGTAGAGTAGTGAGTAACTATATGCAATTTAAATCATTATCATAGACTCGACAAAATAAGGAAGTTAAGCTTTTGTTTGAGGACCCGAGTAACGGTGTAGTAATCTCGAGTGTCCTCTAAATGCCATTATGGGCTGTCTCAATTATAATCTTGGGGCTCCTAGACATGTGCTAAAGTAAAGCCAAATCACTTATGGAACCAGAAACATTTGCTAACATATAGTCTGTAAGACTTGGAGCCTGTATATTTGTTATTTCTTTAGCATATAATAATTTCCAGGGAAATAGTTCGGTTACCATAGGAGTTCAATATTCAGAAGTAAATAAAAGATGTTCGAGAATAGAGTTACCCTAGAGCTCAGATCATATTCAACTTTCAACTAAGACAAAGGCATGCCCAAAAGAAGAAAGAGAATAAGCTTTATGTAGTCTGTACTTTCTTTCAGGGGATCTGCATCCACATATTTCATACCCGGCCCATCATGGGGCTCGGTGAATCATTATGGCATCATAATCTCATTTTTGTACCAAATACGTGTCAAGGAAAATGAGAGATAGCTTTTCACACACTACTGTTTAACACGTAAAAGCCTTACTAGGCAATACTCAATCCTTACAGAAATTCCAAAACTAAGCAGTGGATAGGGGTTATGAGGCGTACTTGGAGTTTTGGGAATGGAATTATCCCCACATTCCACACACAATTCACTTAAGGCTAAAACTTTCCAAAAGGAAAGAAAGATAGTTGTACGAGCTTATACCAAAACATGCCAAGAGAAAGCTTTACATACCTTGTCTGAATTATTCCTTATCCTGCTTGCTTCGCCGTCCTTTGAACCTATTCAACATGAAAGTAATATTAATATCAACTACTCTTAAATTTCTAGCATCTTGGATTACGCCTTAATGTTAATGGAATCTATTTCCTTAGTCGTTTCCTCGACTAGTCCTTTAGTTTGTTAAGGCGTTAACGAAAATTGGGCAGCACCTCCCCTACAATGTGCCCCATCCAAATTTCCAATTATGTCCCTAAGACCTACAGCCAACCAACAACAACAACCTGCAGCAATTCATATCAACAATATACAGTATAAACTCCAAATGACTTATTCGAAAATACGATATCAAAATAGGGCATCTAGCCTTTATTTTTGTGACGCCTTTAATTATACGTAACGAGGGGTCATGGGGTCTCAACCAGCAGAACCCTAACCCACATTAGGACATATTTAGGCCCTGCAACAACAAGCCACACCCCTTCAGCAGCAACTCACAAGAACGACACTTTATTTCGATGACAATTCACTTCTAGCGACTCCAATTTAGTTTATTTCGAACGTCGAGCATTTCTACGACATTCTTAAACTTCTAGCAGCATACAAGGGGTGTAATACACCATATAACAATACCATAAACTCCAATTTAAAAGGAAAGGCCTTACCTTACGTTACACTTGTCAAACTCGCCAAAACTATCCAAAATGTGAAATCTGGACAGTTTACTGTTTTACCTTGTCGCTTCGTTTCAAAGGGGTAATGGAGGGAAACAGGATTTACCTCCTTCATGAAAGTTATATACATATGTCTTAGGGTCGCAAAAAATATAGAATCATCCCTACATCAATTTTGTACAAAAAGATATGACCAAAATACTTACAGCTGTCCGTGTGGAATTTCCAAAACCAAATTTGAGCAGTACCTCCTCTACACTTCATCACAACTTTTCAAGCTGATACAAGTAGAAATGGATTTTGGAGTCTGAATGAAAGTTATAGAAACACGAAATACCTTTCCAAAACATATTAAATCACTCGAAACGAATTTGTACACAAGAAGTTATACCAATATTACTAACCACTGTCCCTTCCGAAAACGGGTTTATTAATTAACGTTTTCTCTTATTTTCTCTTCCAAATTCCAATTGCAAAGCTGGAGTTTTACTTCCATGAAGGTCTTAAAATACATATATACGTATCCATGTACTTAAGGTACACCGTATATAATTCATTCACGGAAGAAAATTGGAAAACTAACCTTAAATCGTCAACAACGATGGCTGCCTCTCTATTTCCCTCTTTCACGTTTGTTTCTCCAAGGCTGCTGCTATTTTTGGATAATGAACAACTAAGGAGTCGTATACATATATATATATATATATATAAGGTGACATGTGTCATCCCCTAAGGGTGACACGTGTCAAGCCCTTATTGGGCCACCTCAACACACGACCAATGGGGTACTGCCATGTGGCAGTGGGGTCCACCTCCCCCAAGCAGGTGGGTCACCTACTTGACCCCAAGCAGGTGGGTCACCTGCCTTCTTGAGGTGCTTCCACGTGTCACTTCTTCAATTGCTACCATGTGTCATCTTTTTTTTTTCTTCCTCGCGGGCTCGTAATCTCGTCTTATTTTATGTACCTATGTAATCCGTGCTACGTAAGTTTGATATATGCTTAAGTAGCTCAAGTGCATATGAATTTTAACTTAGTAGCTTACATAGGTAAATCGATTCCTACGACTCATTACTTGGCCTCCAATTCCTTCCGGACTCTTATGATTTCATCTCCAACCTTCTCTAGTATGGGGTATCACATTCTCCCTTTCTTAGAGCCGTTTGATAGTGTCGTAACTTAAGTGGCTCACATGCTAGATTCTAAGTAACTTAAGGGACATTCCGAGTTCAAAGATGTGGGGTGTAACAATAGAGAAGATTGAAAATAGGGTCGTAAGAATTCAGAAGAAGTTAGAGACCAAATAATGAGTCATAGGACTCAACTTACTTACTTAAGCTACCAACTTGGAAATCTTACATACTTAAGCTACTTCAGTACATACCAAGCTTATGTAGCAAGGATTACATAGGTTCGTAAAGTAAGACGAGATTACAAACCCACGATGGGAAAAAGAAGATGCCATATGACAGCATGGGAGAGTGCCATATGTCAGCAGCTAGAGGTGCCATGTGGCAGCTGCTAGAGCAAGGGTGGGCCTCCACATGCCATGTGGCAGCTCATGGTTGGAGGAGGTGGTGTGTTGGTCCAATGAGGGCTTGACACGTATCACCACTTATGGGGATGACATATGTCACCCCCTAAAGTAGCCTCTATATATGTGTGTCTTATAACTCATTAGTTCCATACTTCTCTAGAAAATTCAAGATCAAAAAAGAAGAGAAGAAACCCTAGAGCTATAGAGAAAATAGTGGCGGCCAAGGGGAGAAAAAGGTAAGTTTTCCAATTTTGTTCCATGAATTAATTATTTAGGCTATACCATGATGGCATGAAGGTATTATTAATTTAAATTCATGGTTTGGAGAAGCACCAAAAGTTGAACAAACAGCCATGAAGTTTTACCCGCGCTAAAAGAACTTCCGAGGTGAGTTTTGGCGAGTTTCAGGCAAGGTAAGGTTTTCCCTTTCAAATTGGAGTTTATGATGTGTTTATAAGGTATATTACATGTCTTAAATAAGGTTGGAAGTGGAAAAATTGCATAAGGATGCTTGACATTAGAAATAAACTAAATTAAAGTCGTTATAGTTAAATCGGAGTTGAGTAGTATGTTGTGATTGTGGTATTGCAGCTGCAGCTGGGTTGATTATGTGTTACAGGGGCTGAAAGGTTTTCTAAAAGGGGTATGGGTACTTCTGTTTGCATCCACATGAACCTCCATTTTGTATTATTAAAGGTTTTATGAAATAAAGGTTAAAAACTTTATTTTGGTATCTTAGTTTTGAGCTAGTTGTTTGGAGTTGTATTGAGTAATGTTGAAGTGATTTGATTATCTATATATATCTTTTGGATGTTGTTCGTAATATGGGCTCCAAGATTAGCAGTTGGATAGGGCAATTTATAGGGGAGATGCTGCCCTATTTTTGGTAACTTTGGAACTAGTAATAAACTAGTCGAGGGAAAGGGATAAGGGAATGATTCCTATGAATACTTGGGTGTAGAGTTGGAAATTGGTAAATAAAAGGTTATTAATCTTAGTATTAATTTCATGTTAAATAGGTTAAGGAGATATTGAGGCAAGCTGGGTTACAATTAATCCCTAAAGAGGTATGTGAACCTTCTTCTCTTGGCATGTTTTTGGCATAGGTATGTGAAGCTACCTTCTTTCTCTTGGCATGTTTTGTGCATAGGTATGTGAAGTTACCTTCTTTCTTTCGGCATGTCTTATAATTAAGTGAGGATTAATATGAGCTTTAGGGGTAATTTTATTTATAAGTCTCGAGGGTGATTCATGATTCCTGTTCTTAGAGATTCTCTGGTAGTTAATGTCCTTGACTTTTATAAGTTATTTTGTATCGTCTTGATTCATGCCTATGATTTCTAAGGCGCTTTTGATATGATCAATAGTGATACTTGAGGGATGATTGATATGACTATCGCCCTGATTTTCAAATGAAAATTCATTGTTACTCTTTATTGAGTCTTTGACAGTGTTTTAAATTATATTTAGTTTCTCACTACTCCACTCGTGGATGCCTTAATGCTTCTTCCACTTAGCCCGGGCTAGGATATGTTATCACGTGTACTTCTCTACATTATTCGCTGTGCCCCGACGTGAGGGGGCAGGTATGACATGTACATGGGTTGTGGTGTATGTTGTGCCATGTACGCATATGCTGATATTTGATGATATGATATAATATGGCCATCTAATGTGATATGATCTATTATAGAGATGTTCCCTATACTAGAGTATGTTGTGCTGTGGCGCCAGGGATGGGAGGGTGACCATATTTTGTTCACCAAGTCCCCTAATGGGGCCAGATATGACATATGTTTTCCGCATGCATGATTTGTGTTTGTGATCAGTATTTTGACATTCTAGATATTTTACTTATTTTCTGCATATTCTGATCTATTTATGACTTTATTTATTACAGCCCATGCTTTACATACTCAGTATAATTTCCATACTAACCCCCTATCTTTGGGGTCTGCGTGACGTCCATAGGTACAGACGCTCGATTTGCCGATCCGCTTGTCTAGGACATCTACTCAACTGTTTGATAGTGCTTTTTTATCCGGAGACCCTATTTTGGTATTAACTTTTCTATTGCATATTTGTACACGTTGGTCAGGGGTACGGCGGGGCCCTATCATATTATATGATTAGGCTATCATTTTGTAGAGGTCTGTAGATTTGTGTTGTGGGTTCTGTATATGCTCTGGGCTTTTATATTCCATGACGGCCTTATCGGCTTTTGTGTGCTATCTAGCGACCCCACTTGATTTCTATATCTGCTTATTCTTCTAATATACTAATTTGGGCTAAGGGTATATATGGATGTCCAAATCAGGCACTAGTCGCGGCCTACGGGGTTAGGTCATAACACCTTATGCCTAGACGTGACATGACGAATGAAGAACCCGAGTGCACCTCAAACAAGCCTCTTAGCATTCTTTTATCCTTTAATAGGTAATGATAATAAATAAACCAGTGGAATTCATAATAGTAAATCTTTAACTTACATATGTCCAACAATACCTCTACCTTTTAGATTTTATGGGGCTAAGACAAGTCTCTAGCTCATCCTCAATCATTATAGAAAGAAATGCCACAGTAAGTATAATGATCTCAACATATCATATGCTATAAAGATAAAGAAATATTATTTCTGAAACATGGGAACTCACCAAAAGTAGCCTTCAAATGAGAAATATCAACTAGCCACATGGAGGAGAACGAGGAGGAAAACCAGTCCCTACATAGTGATATCATGTAGGTAAAAGAGCATGTGTTAGTACTTTGAATGTACCAAGTATGTAGGCATGCATTACAAAGTAAAATATTTAGGACATTTATAAGGTAAAGTATATAAATGAGTGCATGCATGAGTAATCAAGTAGATTTCATTTAAATCATACATGTGTGGATATATACATGAATGAGTAATCATGTAAATAGCATTTGAAACACTCATTTGTGGGAAGTTAACTATAACCTATATTAAGACCATATGAGCTATTATATGGAATCCAACATAACCCCCTACGTTGGCCAGGGAGTCTACTTGCCTAGGGTAGAACTCCGCAAATTTTACATTCATTCTTTCACTTTAACTTTAAGGGATTTCGTAGATCCATTAGCTTAAGCCTACAAAGGCTCCTATGTTGGCACATAGTTAATGAGACAAGGGTTGTTACTAGGATTCCCTTACCGAATCCCACCTCAATGACCCATTCGGTGTTAAGTCAATCCCACAGAATAGTTTAATACTTCAAAATATTCATAGCATATAGCTTGAGAATTTAAAATATCATATTCGGTAGAATAGCTCATTAAAAATTTTGAAAATTCAACTATGCAAAAATTGTACTTATTTCATAAAGAATCCATCATTCATATCATTTCATCATTCTTTTATTTCATAAGACTCTCGTTTGATCATAGACATTGCTTTCATAAACATTTATTTGGAGTCAAAACTTTTAAGTCAAACTTCATTGAAAACTAGGTGGGTTCAAATCACTTCAACTTTCAAACATGTATGTAAATGAATATGCATAAATACTTTTAAATCCATTAATTAAAAATCATGTTTTAAACAACCTACCATGAATTTCAAGAACCTTTAAAGAGCTAAATAGAGAAAATACTTGAAAACCATCAATTCATATATATGAAATCATTTTTGCATCAAAATAGACAAATAATCATTAGTTTAACCATGATTCATGCTATTAAGTAGAAATAAGAATTACCCATAAGAAAATGATACTTGAAATCAAGAGATTTAGTTGAAAGAGTTTTAGACTACATAGGTGAAAGAACCCGTGGATAAACACCCACATACCTTAAAATAAAGCTTAAAAAAATAAACATAATTTATCATATAATCAAAATACTTTAGGTATGAGATTGGAAGGAATACTCTCATTGAAGCCTTACATACATGGAATCTAAAGCCTTACTCAGAATTAAAGTACTTAATGAACACTCTTGAGTACCTCGTCGGAGTATTTTATGTAATACCCAGAGTATATGAATCACCGAAATAGTATTTATACACTACTAAGAATTAAAACTATATTTTGAGAATATGTAAAGAAGTATATAAAGAGGAGAAAGTTGTTTGACAAAGCTTGATGAATCAAATTATGAAATACGATGGGTATATATAGGTGTGAAGGAGGGACCTAACAATAATTAAAATAACTATAAAGAAAAATTTGAAAATTTAATGGAGAATTGTGATTTCATGGGTGATGTCAAATGGAGGACTATTGATGTCATAGATGATGTTAAATGTATCTACCTTGTTAGAAGCTTGCTTTAAGGGCCATGATTATCCAGGTATGTGTGAATTCACCAATGTATTCTTTTCATCCATTGGGTCCCAAAAGAGTCTCAACTTTCAAGTTCAATTTCACCCAATTCTATGAGGGTTTCATGTCAATTATTCATGGATATTTTCTATTTCAACTCCATTGATATTATTCTATCTTATTATGCATGAGTTAATTGTTATACATAATTTTTAATTGATTTTATACAGACCCATGATTATGTTTATGATTTTCAAGTATGAACTATGAACTACAATCATAAAGTTTATGAAGGATTTACGAATATTTTATGAAAGTGATTAATTATATTTTAAGGATATTTTCAAATATGTATCAATGAATTGTGAAAGGTTTTCTCATAATATAAATGAAATCATGATTTAGATGCTTAGAAATGTAAGTATATGTATGAACGATGTTGTTAATCATGATTTAAGGAGATACTCTTATATGATTTTATGAATGTAGATTGGTATATGAGCAATGTCTTTCCTAATGTTATGATGATCTTATGATTTTATCTATTATTTTGGGATTTCACTCAGCATTGAGAGGGCTTAAGGTGGAGACTTGGTAAGGGAGTCATTAGTAGCAAGCTTTAGTCCCTAACTACGTGCCTACGTAGGTTGTCTTAAATGACTTAGCTAGTGGATCTACAAATATCTCATGATGATAATGATAAGGAGTCTACCTTGGCAAGTAGCCCCTCCTCTTTTAGAGTAGGATTTACATTGGACTCCATATTATAGCTCATATAATTTTATTATCGTTTACAGTCCATATCCCATAAAATGACTATATTTTCTTACAAGCTTTTGAATGATATCTTTTTATGATGCATTGTACTTAGCTCATGATTTTATGTTTTTCCTCGCATTTTTAAGGAATATTGGTCATGCATATCATGTTCACGCTTATTATGTCCTTTATTTAACATTATGCATATTTCTAACATACGTAGTACATTTCATGTACTAACGCATACTTTTGCCTATATTATTTTATAATATAGGTCACTACGCTCCTACCCATCCACGTGGCTAGTTCTGGTCTCCATTTGGTGTTGCTAAATTTGGTGAGTTCTCATGATCCAAGGGAAAACCCACTATGTCATTTTTTGTTACTTTTAGACTAATGTTATTTCTTATGATTTAGGTGAGCTAAGGCTTGTCCTACGCCCCCGTCTAAGTATAGTGGAGGATTTGTCAGACTATAAAAGTATGTTTAATTCATTTTAACTATTATGCTTGAATTATCTTATATCGAGATTTTTATATTTGAGACTATCTTCTGCATTTAAACTTTACTTTTGATTTTATGCTATGCATGTGTGTCTTACTATGTATGCTAAGAGGCTTGGTTAGAGTCCTTTGGAATTTTAATCACTGTGTCATATATATGGTCTAGCTTAGTTCGTGATAAGAAGTTATTGAAAATCATCCTACGACCCAGGCTACAGGTTGTAGACGGACCTATAGCTCGTCAAACATGTCCATCATGTACAACTCCCAAAACAACTTCTCTAAATCTTAAGTATGGGGCCTACTACTGTCCGTAGCTCCTTTTATGGTCGTAGGACCCTTTCGTCAAACATAACTTGAGCTACTAGAATTTGCCAACTTCAAAAACCTCTCTTACGAACCCTATCTACGGATCGTAGGACTTTATATGGTCCGTAGATCCCACTCGACGCTTGAACCCACACTTAGCCAATTTTCCAAATTTTAGGACCTCACCTATGAGGACTTCCTACGAACGTAATTCTTCTTACAGCCCGTAGGTCAGCTCGTAGAGCCTGCACTAGCAGTTCTTTTGCAATATTTTTCCTTCGTTCTAATTTTCCAACCTTCAGGGTATTATATGTCTTTTAGGTTGATTATTTCCCAAAAAGAATTTATGGAGTTGATGAACCATGTGTTCAGACCCTACTTAGACTTCTTTGTAATAGTATTCATTGACAACATTCTAGTCTACACCAGGAGCAGGGAGCAGCATCTGAGGGTTGTATATGCCAGATTCAGTAAGTGTGAGTTTTGACTTGAGTCTGTAGAATTCTTAGGGCATATGGGGTCCAAGGATAGGATTAGGGTGGATTTGGCAAAGATCATCATAGTTCATGATTGGGCTAAACCTACTTCTCCCATTAAGGTTTGTAGTTTGATCGGTTTAATAGGCCACTACAATCAGTTTGTAGAGGAGTTTTATTCAATGTCGGCATATTTTTCTAGATTGATTCAGAAGAATGTCCCTTTCCAGTGGTCTAATGAATGTGAGGGAGCTTTCTGAACCTTAAGGCCTTGTTGACTTCAGCTTTGATTATGACTCTTCCCATTGAGGGACATGGGTTTAGGGTCTAGTGTGATGCTTTCGTTATTGGGTTATGTGTTGATGCGGTAGGGTAGTGTTATCTCTTATGCTTATAGGCAGCTAAAGCTTTACGAGAAGAACTACCCCACTAATGACTTGGAGTTGGTGGTGGTAGTGTCCGCGTTGAAGATTTGGCAGCACTATTTATATGAAGTTCACTGACTATCATAGTCTTTTAGTATATCTTCAACCTGAAGGAACTTAATCTGAGATAGCGCAAATATTTGGAGTTACTAAAAGATTGTGACATCTCAATTCTTTATCACCCAGGCAAGGCTAATATGGTAGCAGATGCCTTAAGCCAGAAGGCAGTAAGTATGAGGAATTTGCCTTTCTTAGCTGTGGAAAAGCGACCTATGGCTCCAGACATTTAGTCCCTATCAAAATGAATGGTTAGACTTGATATTTTTGAGCAGGATAGGGTACTTGCTTGTGTGGAGGCTAGATCTTCTGTGGTGGAGTTAATTCAGACAAAGCAGGTCAATGATACACAATTGAGGGTGATACGAGATCGGTTGCTTAGAAGTAAGGCAAGGAAGGAAATCTTAGACCAAGAGGGTGTTTTAAGAATTAAGGTCCATATATGTGTTCTTGAAGTTGGAGACTTTGCTAGGCTGATTCTAGAAGAGTCCTATTATTCTAGATATTTTATGCATCCCGCTGCGGTGAAGATGTATCATCATATTAGGCAGCACCATTAGTGGTATAGGATGAAGAGGGATATTTCAACTTTTGTGGCTAGGTGCTTGAATTGTTAGTAGGTAAAGTACGAGCACCAAAGGCTAGGTGATTTGACCCAGCAACTACCTATTCTGGAGTGGAAGTAGGAGCAGATAGCTTTAGAAGTTATGGTAGGCTTGAATGTACTTTGCAGAATTTTGATGTTATTTGGGTCATCATAGATCAATTGGCCAAGTGTACTCACTTTCTGCCGGTTCAGACTGCAAACAGTTTGGAGAGGTTAGCTCAAATCTATATTCGGGAGATTGTCCATTTGCATGGTGTACCGGTGTCCATTATTTAAGATAGTGGAACTCAATTCACTTTGAATTTTTGGGGGTATATTCAGAGGAGTTGGATACTAGAGTTGAGCTTAGCACAGCCTTTCATCGACAGACTAACGATCAATCTGAGAGGACTATTTAGGTCCTAAAGGACATAATTTGGGCCGGTGTTATTTATTTCAGGGGTCAGTGGAATTAGTTATTAGATTTGGCAGAGTTTGCATATAATAAAAACTACCATTCAAATATTCAGATGGCTCTATTCGAGGTGTTGTATGGTAGGAGGTGTTGATCCCTTATAGGCTAGTTTGTTGCCATTGAGGTTAGGCTATGAGGCACCGACCTATCATGTGATTCCATGTATTGTGTTCGTGTGATACAGGAAAGACTTCATACTCCCTAGAGTAGCCAAAAGAGCTATGCGGATCAGAGGCTACGACCCTTAGAGTTTATGATTGGTGATCATGTGTTTCTATAGGTGTCACACATTAAAGGTGTAATGAGATTCGAAAAGAGGGGAAAACTTAGCCCTAGGTTCATCAACCCTAATGAGATTCTGAGATGGATAGGAAAGGTGGCTTATAAGATAGCCTTACCTCCAACTTTTTCAACTGTTCACCCTGTGTTCCATGTTTCTATGCTAAGATGGTAGGTTCCAAATTAGTCTAACGTGCTTCAATGGGTATCAATTCAGGTTGATGAGTCATTGGCATTTGAGGAGGGGCATGTGGCCATTCTAGATAGGCGGATTAGGAAGCTAAGGTATAATGAGATCCTATCAGTGAAGGTTTAGTGGAGGCATCATCCGATTGAGGAGGCGACTTGGGAGACCAAGATTTATATGTGAACCCGATATCCTTACCTTTTTGAGCCTTCAACTACTTTCTTTTCTTTTACTTTCAAGGATGAAAGTCCTTTTTAGTAAGGGATGTTTATAAGCTTTTACTGTTTTGCCCTTTTTTATAGCTTCTTTATAGCTTTTATGTGGTGTTGAGATGGGTGTAACACTTCCTAAGGTTTTCAGGTGAGTTATGGGTTGGTTTGGCTATTTTGGAGGCTTAAGAGTTTAATGAGCTAACTTTAGTCAACATCTAAAGATTTTGACGTCGAGTGAAAAAAAATTCAACTCTATCAGCTTTGGAAGGTTCATTTTTGTCTAGTGTGATGGTTGGTTTGGGTTTCAGATCTTCTTTTTGAGTTTATGCAATTAGGCATTTTAACTTTGAAAGTTTTGGCTAAAATTTGACTTTGGTCACCATTCTTTAGAAACATGTTCAGATTTAAATTCCATCACTGAGATTAGCTCTGGAATGCCGAGTTTGATCTAGAATGACCTCTGGTTTGATTTTCGAGGCTTCTGGGGTAAGTTTGTGGTTTTAGCATTATACTTGGCTTTTCTTTGTAAGTGTTGACTTTAGTCAACATTTTTATGAAATGATCTCTGTTGGTTATTTTGTCGATTTCATTGAGTCCAGAATGTCATTTCCGAGTAGGTAGCATTTTAGTTTGTGTAGTTTGGACCCCGAATGAATTATGAGGGTCTGTTTGCGACCCTTGATGGCTAAAGTGATAGCTGCTTAAGTGGCCATTTGACTGCTTTTGCGGTTATCATCGAGATTTAATTCTCTTTTCTTCCTCACATCTTTAAGGAAGAAACCCATTTAAGGCGAGCTCGGGCTTAGGTGAATTTGCTTATTTCTTTACTATTTCCGGTGCTTCAAAGGTAATTCCTTTCCTTTCCACTTTCTAAATTCGATTCTTGCTTTAATTATGTGGTTCAATTCCTTTTTTGACCTTAAATTCCTTGATTTCAAACCTTCAAGGATTAGTATTTGTATCATTTGAGGTCTGAATTGAACTCCATTTTCGCCCAACATTTGGTCATGTAATCCTTATCTTTAGGGAAATATAATGATGGTTTTAGTTTCATAATTTTATAATGTCATTTGAGGGTTAACTTTTTACCTGATTTTAATTTGAATTTCATAATTATGATATGGATATCATTAGTCCCGTATTGACTTGCTCGTTATGTTCTTGAAAGCAGTCTGAGGTTCTTTGAAAGAGAAAATTACTCGAGTAGTTGTTCGTGTGTGATTTTCGGCCCTAAGGTACATTCTGGTTTTCCCCTTTTAGACTTGGCCTAGCTTTATTATCTATGTAATTTAGTAATTTGATAGCTATAATGGTGTTGGGACTAGGTTATAGATGTGCTTAATCCTGAGAATTATTGGCCATTTCGGGTTATATAGCTTTGTATTTTAGTTGATTAACATTAGTTTAGGTTGATTTTTGGCTTGGTTGTCGCTTAGATCCTTAGTTTGCTCATAGGTAGTGTGAAACTTAGTTGTACTTGCATTGGTTGCTTTCATGAATTGTGTCCCTCTTTTGAGTTATGTTTAAGTGTATCTCTTTATTGTTTGGATTGTTGGGGCTACGAACGTGATCTTAGACAGCAGAAATTCTAGGTTAATACATTAGAGCTGTGACAGGTGTTTACACAGTTGTGTATATGATTCAGATTAATTTGTGATGATGACTGGGTTGTAGTTTCCTGAAAGCATGATCATGTCATACTTGCATCTAATTTCTCAAAGAAAAGAGGCTTTTGAACTACTTTTGGTTAAACTACGCTTTCCACTGGTTTTTAGCTCCAAAAGAGCGGGATTACTTATTTTCGACTGATTTTACTGATGAAAACTTGGTTTTGAGAGAAATGTACCATTTTTTCCTTATAAGGCACATGTTGATAAGCTCTGATGGACTGCAGATTAAATTCTGGATTTTTACTTTTCTGATAAGCTTTGGCGGAGTTTTGTAGTTGCCTTGGGGGTCCATGGGACAGCCGGCGAGGCAAATCCGAAATGTTTTGCATTCACTCTGCATTGGCCACATATGTATTGCACCTTATTGTGTGATTAACTGATTGTGTTATTGTTTGGTGTGGTAGATTAGTTGTTGCTTCACTTGTTGGTAGTTTTGTATTACTTTTAGCCTTTTATCAAACTCTTGTTTGAACTATCATGTTGCTTATTTATATATATGATCTTTCTAAGCTCGGTCGGTCTATTATGTCTACTGAGTACCCCATGTTACTCATACTATACTTCTTCATCTTTTTCCTAATGCAGCTCTCAATATGGGCCATCCACCATGAGTGTTGGATCTTCCTTGGCAGTCACAAACTCGGATCGTGGTGAGCTCCAGGCGTTCAAACACTTGTTGATTTTCCTCTTTTTATACTAACTTGTGTTTTGTATTTTTGCATACTTAGTTCTCTCGTACATATAACTTTTCTATACTTAGTAGATCCTTTATAGGTGACACCAAGTCCGAGGATTTGGTCTTGTGTTAGTTTGTCTTCTCGGTCACTTTTGCGCCTCTTTTGTATATTTTGTATCAAACTGCAGATTTATAATATGACCCATTTTCTATATGTTTTCCCGTCTTCCGCTTATTATTATACTTAAATTGTTGTCTTCCGCAAGTTGTGTTTTAGGTTTAGGCTTGCCTACTTGGAGGTTGTAGTAGGCGCTATCATGACCCAATTTCAAATTGTGACACTACTCTTGCATCTGGCATTCCCAACAAGCTTGATTTTGCGGGAAAGAAATCCTCATCATACATTAAAGTTTCAATTTTGGGAAAGATAACAATTGTTTATTCTTCTAAAACATTCTTATTATTTCGCTTAAATCTTTTTTTTGTGGTACTAAATTCCTTAGTTCTTAGTTCTAGATTGTTGTAACACCCCAAAATTTTCTAAGCTAAATTCTGAATCATTCTTCATATGTATATAGGGTGTACCAGGTGATTCTTAATTGTGCGTAGGTGTTAATGTTAATTCTTTACTATGGGAATAGAATTGGAGATTTTTTAAGGTCACAAGAATCCTATAGCACAAAATTGAGTTTAAAGGTTCCTTACTAATTGAGTGTCGATATAAGATTTTGCATGGGTCAACTTCAAACAATCATATTTCCTAGAATATAAAGAATTAGGTATTTCATGACCTATCAAATTAAAGGTCTTTGAGTCCTCTGTCTAACACCATCGAGTTTGCCTCTTGTAGAGTTTGAAGTTAAATGTTATGCCTGTTTTAGTGAAGCCATGTTAGGCAATTGCATGCTCATGACCGCCGCTACAGACCGCAAAGATCATTATGGGCTGTATTGCCTTCCGTGAAGGATTGCTACAACAATTTTTCAACAACTTCCTGCACGTGACCTATGGTTATTTTTATCCTTTCCATAACTTTTTAACCCTATTCTAAGTCGTTTTGAGGTTTTTAAAGGAGTGTATCATTAAGTAACTACTTTCCCTCTCATAATCACCAATCTAAACATACTAATATCAAGAAATCTTGTCAAAAAATCCTAGGGTTACTTCCCCATCAAGAACCCCAAAGATTTCAAGTCAAAAATTTCAAGAAATCAAGTTTCCTTTTAAATTTCAAGTCTAGAATTCATTAAGGTATGTGGAAATTCACCCTTGGGCCATTTCACCCATGGAATCCCAAGTTTTCTCTCAAACTCTCTTATGATTTCTTCTTCTAAAAGCCCTAATTTTATGATGTTGCATTGGTTCTTTTTACTCATGATATATCTTATGATTATTGATTAGATTATGCATAATTCACAATAAATTGCATGATCTCAAGGTGAATTTCAATAACCCATTTTATATGCTATTTTCAAGTATGTTTTTAATGAATTATGATGATGAATTTCAAGAGATTTCAATGAAAGCTTTATAAATGATTTTCAAGGTTTATGAATGACCCATGAAAGGTTTTGAATGTTCTATGATATTTCAAGAAAGCTAATGATAGGGTGACTTGAGACCCTAATGGTACTCTTTATGAAAAAGGATTTATAATGATGGAAGGACTACACCCACATTATAGGAATCACGTGATAATAAGCTATTCTTATGAACAAGTTTCATGAACTATGATTTATGACAAATTTATGATTTACGATGATTATTTTTAGGATGTGGATTGGTGAAGATTATTGCCTCTCCTAATGCATTTCATGAGCTATTCCTATGATATATTTGTATTATAAATAACATTCTGTTGTGAATGCCCATGTCCCATAACTACGTACCATTGTAGGATTAAAGGAGATTAGAGGCGAATACCCAATCTCAAGGAGACTAGAAGCGAGTACCAAATCTCAAAGACTAGAGGCGACTACCGAGTCTAAGAACTAGAGGCGTGTACTAGGTTCTCATAATGATAATGCCTTTATATCCCGGTAAGATATCACGACCCTAACTAGGTCTTGGCCGCGACACGACGATCAGGATGCGAGGGACCCCAAATAAGTTATCTTAGCATACATTGCATTCATAAGGTAAAGAAACATGACGAAATAAGTGAAAGTAACAACTTAAGGGGATAGGACTAAGGAATAGCAACTCAATAGATGTCTAACCGGACTACATCACATAGAGTCTAAACATGCCTCTAGTCTAATCTTTGATGGGGCTTAGGAAAAGCTCCTAGCTCACCCGAACATATGAAAATATCAAAATAGTAGCAACATGAACAAAGTCATTGCCCTCGATAGGATGAGGACTCACCAACTCTTGATATCTAAATAACTTTAGCCACGAATAGGATGATCTTGAGTATCATCCGCCCCTACATTAGGAGACAATGTAGTCAAATATGTGTTAGTATATAGAAGGTACTAAGTATTTGAGGTATGCATGAACAAGTAAAGAATTGTGAACAATATGCTATAAGATGCATGACTATCATAATGAAAATGAACAAGGCTTAAAAGCATTTGAAAACATATGAAAACTCATGGTCAATGCATATCATAAAACATCATCATAAAACTCATAATTTAACATTTAACTGGTATGGGATAAAATATTTAACTGACATTTAAGACCATGCAAGATATAGCATAGAATTTGATGGAACCCTTATCAAAAAAGAGGAGGCTACCTTGCCAAGGTATACTTCATAATGGTACTCATCTCAACTGTGTTATATAAGGATCCACTAGCTACGCCATGAAGGCAAATCCTACGCGGGCAACGTAGTTTAGGACTTCAAGTTGCTACTAGGATTCCCTGGGGTAACTAATGCGTTACCAGATCGAACCCCACCTAGAAGCCCTCTCGGTGCTTAGTCAATATCCCAATAGAAACTCATAAAACATGATCATAACATAATAGGGAAAGATAGTAACTACCTATCAATCCATCTTCATTAAACATATTTGGAATAGCTCATTAACTTTAGTGATTCATAAGAATCCATAACTTCGGTGAAAATTGTACTTATCACTATTTTTAACATGATTGTGTGAGAATTGTACTTATCACACCATAATGACTTCTTTGATCATAACTTGATCATCATCATAACTTCATCATTAAAAATCATAGTTTCAACTTTAAATCATAGAACTTTCATTGAAAATCATTAAAATCAACTCATGAAAATCATCTTTGAATCCTCAAAATCATTATTGAAATAGCTTTATGCATGGTCATTCGTAAATCAACTTGAAATCATGAAATTCATGTAGACATATTTTTAGAATAATCATTGATAATAATTTAAAATGGGATAAAATCAACACAATTCAATTCATCAAAACTAGGGTTCATAATTCAATTGAAAATTGAAAGAAACTTTGAGGAAACTTTGGGACTCTATGGTTGAAAGGAAACCATGGATCGATCCCCACATACCTTGATTGAAATAACTTTAGAATTGAGAAGGACCCTTGTAGAAATCTGAAACCCTAGCTTGTAGCTTGGAGAAAAAACCTTGAGAGAATTTGTTCTTGCCTTAGAGAATTTGGGAAAGTGATATAGAATGAGGGAATTTTGAAAGAATTGGCCAGATATAGGGTTGAACGTAGCCATAATTGTGACTACGTTCATTGAACCGAACTTGGAAAATAACATAATTACCCTTTATTAAAACTGAAACTTGACCCAACGAATCCCTTTCTATAAATCATAGAATAAATGACGAGTCGTCAAGACGACTCGTCATACAGGTCTGAGAAAAAGGCCTGATTTTCAAGTCTCTGAAGTTTGCAAATGGGTCATTTCTACGACTCGTCAACTTGTCTACGAGTCATAGAGTTGATCCATCCTGCAGGTCCTAAAACCTGCAACTTTAAGGGTCTCTGATCTTTGCTTATGAGTAATTTCTATGATTTATAACAGTTTTTATGAGTCATCATGTCAAGTCGTGGACTTGAACTTGAGGGACTTCTGAAAAATGGCCTCTGAAGTTGGGTTACGGATCATTGTTACGAATTATGGACACTCTTACGACTTGTCCTGTTGAGTCGTAGGGTGTCATCTAAGGTTTTTTATGGAACCCTTGCGACTCATTCTTACGAGTCGTAGAAAGTTCTATGAGTCATAGAGAGACTCATAAACATGGGTCAGTTCAAAATTTTGAGAGTTTTCTCCTTGGTTCCAACTTTTTGACTTTCTAGGTCTTACAATATCTTCCCCTTGGGAACATTCATCCTCGAATGAGATTTAACTAGAATAAAAGAGACATGGACAGAGGACTAGCAACCCAGCATGGTAATAATGTCACCTTAAAATGCATGGAACATGAAAACTTCAAACTTTAAGACAAATCATGACTTAAAATCAACTTTCATGAATATGCATGCATATGAGTGACATAGGAGGAACTGAATATGTAAGAGTTCAATTAAGTTGGAATAAGAACAACTTACTACTTTAGGCTTGAGTAGAGGGAAAGAGGTACGAATATTATTTTATCATATCCACCTCCGCTTCCCAAGTAGCACCTTATACTTGTTGATTACTCCATAATACTTTGACGGACACAACTTCTTTGTTTCTTAACTTCTTAACTTGCCATTCTAAGATTTCCGCCGTAACCTCCTCGTAAGTCAAATTCTCTTCAACACTCATATCTTCCAAAGTTACAATGGAATTTGGATCACCAACAAACTTTCTCAACATAGATACATGGAACACCGGGTGGACCATAGCTAACTCAAGTGGCAAATCTAACTCATAATCCACCTTGCCAACACATCTCAATATCTTATAAGGCCCAACGTACCTAGGACTTAGTTTCTCCTTCTCGCCAAAATGCATTGCACCCTTTATGGTTGAAAACTTCAAGTAAACCCAACCATCCACCTAAAATTTGAGGTCTCTCTTTCTAAAATCCTAATAGGACCTTTGACAACTTTGAGCCATTTTCAATCTCTCCCTTATTAGTCTCATCTTTTCCATGGCATCTATTACCAAATATAGACCAACCAAGTCCATCTCACCTACTTCAAACCATCCCACCAGGGACCTACATCTTTTCCCACACAAAACTTCAAAAGGAGCCATTTGGATGTTAGAGTGATACCTATTATTGTAGGCAAAATTCAATCAATGGCAAATGTTCATCCCAACTCCCTTTAAAATCAATGACACATGCCCTCAACATATTCTCTAAAGTTTAGATCATTCTTTCAGCTTGACCATCAATTTGAGGATGCAAAGCGATACTTAACTTAACCTTTGTACTGAGACTCTTTAGAAATGACTTCCAAAAGTGTGAAGTGAATTGAGTACCTCGATCCGATATCATGGATAAGGGCACACCATAAAGTCTTACCAACTCACGGACATACAACTTCTTCGGCAGCATAAGAGGTCTTGATGGTAAAAATAAGCCGACTTAGTTATTCGATCCACAACAACCCAAATGGAATCACGTTGCTTCTTAATATGAGGCAAACCCATTACAAAGTCCATATTCACATCTTCCCCCTTCCAAGTAGGCATTTTAATATCTTGGGCTAAACTTCTCGGTCTTTGATGTTCAACTTTAACTTGTTGGCAATTAGTACACTTAGCCACAAATTTCGCTATGTCCTTCTTCATTCCATTCCACCAATACACCTCCCTCAAATAACGATATATCTTGGTGGAACCCGGATGAATTGAATATTAAGAACTATGAGCTTTATTCAATATCAACTCTCTTAACCCATCAACATTGGGCACACACAACCAACCTTGATAAAGAACTATACCATCGCCCCCTTGGGAGAAAGCTTCAATGGCTTTTTCGGCAACCAACTTCTTCAACTCAACCAACAATGGATCATGGTTTTGTTTGGCCTTAACATCAGCTACAAGAGACGATTTTGAACCATTATGAACAAGAATACCTCCAACATTGGAGTCAACCAACTGCACACCTAAACGTGCCAATCTATGAACATATTTGATCAATTCTCTCTTACCTTCCTCAACATGTGCTACCTACTCATGGACAATCTACTTAGTGCATAGGGGACCACATTAGCTTTGTCGGATGATACAACACACTTATATGATAATCCTTCAACAATTCAAGCCATCTCCTTTGCCAAAAATTCAATTATTTTTGCTTAAACATATATTGTAAGCTCTTATGGTCGGTTAACATATCCACATGGACATCATAAAGATAGTATCTCCAAATCATCAAAGCAAACACAACCGTCACTAGTTAAAGATCATGGGTTGGATAATTTTTTTCATGCACCTTAAGTTTCCTAGAAGCATAGGCTATAACCTTACCATGTTGCATCAAAACACAACCAACACCAACCCTTGAAATATCATAATATACCACAAAATCATTGGACCCTTCCGACAAGGTCAAAATAGGAGTGGTAGTGAGACGATCTTTCAACTCTTGGAAACTCTTTTCACAAGCTTCGAACCATTGAAAATTCACCTTTTTTGAGTCAACTTGGTCAAAGGTGATAAGATTGATGAGAATCCTTCCACCAATCTCCTATAGTATCCGGATAAGCCTAAGAAACTTCTAATATCTAAAGGAGAGAATGATCTAGGCCAATTTTTAACCGCCTCAGTTTTCTTAGGATCAACCATAATCCCTTCACTGGACACAATGTGACCAAGAAAAGCCATTTCCCTTAACCAAAACTCACATTTGTTGAACTTGGCAAATAATTGCGTGTCTCTTAGAGTTTGCAACACAATTCTCAAATTATTAGCATGCTCCTCTTCATTCCGATAGTAAATCAATATATCATCAATAAATATAATTACAAACATGTTCAAATATTATTTGAACACCCTATTCATCAAATCCATAAATGTCGCAGGGGCATTAGTTAAACAAACGATATAACTAGGAACTCATAATTGCCATACCTTATTCAAAATTCCATTTTGGGAATGTCACACTCCCTCATCCTCAATTGGTGATAACTAGATCGAAGGTCAATCTTAGAAAAGTAACTCTCCCCTTGTAATTGGTCAAAAAAATCATTTATCCTCAGAATTGGGTATTTATTCTTAATGGTCACTTTGTTCAATTAAATGTAGTCAATGCACATACGTAGTGAACCATTCTTCTTTCTAACAAACAAAATGGGAGCACCCTATGGGGATATACTTGGTCTAGTGAAACATTTGTCTAACAAGTCTTTCAATTGATCCTTTACTCCTTTAATTTTGCTGGGGCTATTCGGTAAGTAGGGGTAGAAATAGGTTGAGTACCCAGAAAAAGGTTTATACCAAAATCAATATTCTTATCGGGAGGGACACCGGGTAGATCATTAGGATACACATCCAGATACTCATTAACAATAAGGACCGACTCTAAAGTAGGGGCTTTAGAAGTTTCATCCCTAACCCTAACAAGATGGTAGATACAACCTTTAGAAATTATTTTCCAACCTTTAAGGCACGAAATGAATTGACCTTTGAACACGAAATTACTACCCTTCCATTCTAGGATCGGCTTATTTTGGAATTGAAACTTAACCACTCAGGTTGTACAATCAATAGAAGCATAATATGCATATAGCCAATCCATACCAAGGATAATATTAAAATCGGTTATCTCAAGCTCAATGAGATCACATAGAGTAACTTAATGGAATACCATAATCAGACAACTTCTATACACTCTTTTAGCCATAACCGACTTACCCACGGGAGTATAAACGAAAAAAGGCTCTAACAGCGTTTTGGGGCTAACATCAAATCTCATTTCCATATAAGGGGAAACAAAAGACAAATTTGCACCCAGATCAAGTAAGGCATAAACATCATAGTGAAAGACCCGTAATACCCGTAACAACATTGGGAGTCTCCTCCACCTCTTGCCTACCATGAAAAGCATAGAACCGATTGTTGTGTTGACCACCCTTTGATTGTACTTGAGCATCTTGAGCAATTTGGACTCCATGAGCAACCTAGCCTTGAGGACGATCATCTTTGACCTTGCATTTCTTAGCATGATGACCCGGCTTACCACACTGGTAGCATGCATTCAAGCCCGCTAAACACTCACCCTTGTGGTTCTTACTATACTTCTTGCATGCGGGAGTAGCTTGGCCGATTGGAGCACTTCCTTGAGGCTAGGATTGGGCACTCTATCCTTATCAAACCTTGGAGTAGTAGAATTAGAATAACCTTGTCCTGAGTACTTTTGGTGAAAATGCCAACGTCCACCTCCTTTAGACTTACCATGAGAGAAATCACCATCATCGGTCCTTGGCCTCTTGGACTCCCTATTTTTCTCCTTTAGCTTCTCACTCTCGATTTACTCTACATGGGTCATGAGTCTAGATATGTCCATCTATCGAATCAACATAGCCATTTTGCACTCATTTGAGACTATATCTAACATACCCGACACAAACTTACTCATACGAACTCATGAGTCAGCAACCATGAATGGAGCATATTTTGACAATTGAGTAAATTTGAGGGCATACTCCCTCACACTCATCCCATCTTGATTAATATTGATGAACTCTTGTACTTTGGCTTCCCTCAACTCCAATGGAAAGAAGCGATCAAGAAATACTCTTTTGAACTCATCCCAAGTCACGGGATCCACCTCTCTAGGCCTCTCACTTTTCCATTGATCATACCAAATACGAGCAACACCCTTTAATTGATACATGGCCAACTCTGCCCTCTCAACTGGTCTAATCCCCATGATATCCATAATCTTGTGAATGCTATTAACAAATTCTTGTGGATCCTCTTCCATCTTAGAATGCCAAAACATCAGAGGATTCATCCTAATGAAATCACGAACTCGTGTTGCTGTCGTACCAATATTCAGGTTCATAGGAACAACTACTTCATGGTTAACTTAGGCCGTAATGGCGTGTGCAAGTACTTGAAAGGTCGCTCGAAACTCGTCATTAGAGACTTTATCATTCAAAGGATCATTCAGAGCTTGTTGCTCCTCTTCAACCATATTACTTCTAGTGGGGTATCTTCATGGAGGCATATTCTGAAAATCACAAAGAACAAGCGTTAGAGTGAAAGACTTAACCACTCTACCGTACGACATGGATCATGAAAGAAGTGAGACTTTTCCTAAGATATTTAGTAGCCTTCTATTCATAGATCTAGCGCGCTTCACACCAATGAATAAAACTCTACTTAACGCGGAATGTTAGACTTCCTAGGACTCTTCTAAATCTTATGCTCTAATACAAATTTTGTTATAACCCAAACCAAGGCCAAGCCATGACACGGCGATCGGAGATGCGAGGGACCCAACCAAGCTATCTTAGCAGACATTACATTCATAAGGTAAAGAAATATGACAAAATAAGTGGAAGTAACAACTTAAGGGGATGTGACTAAGGGATAGCCACTCAATAGATGTCCAACTGGACTACATCACATAGCATATAAACATGCCTCGAGTCTAATCTTTGATGGGGGCTTAGGACAAGCTCCTAGCTCACCCGAACATATGAAGAAGTCAAAATAGTAGTAAGATGAAATAAAGTCATTGCCCTTTATAGGATGAGGACTCACCAACTCTTGATATCTAAACAACTTTAACCACGAATAGGATGATTGTGAGTGTTGTCCTCCCCTACATTATAAGATAATGTAAGGTACTAAGCATGTAAGGTATGCATGAACAAGTAAAGGAACATGAACAATATGTCATAAGATGCATAACCAATCATAATGAACATGAAAAAGGCTTAAAAGCATTTGAAAATATGTGAAAACTCATGGTCAATGCATATTATAAAACTTCATCATAAAACTCATAACTTGATATTTAACTTGTATGGAATAAGACATTTAACCAACATTTAAGATTATGTGAGCTATAATATAAAGTCAGATGGAACCCTTATCGAGTAGGGGGAAGCTATCTTGCTAGGGTATACTCCATCATGGTACTCATCTCAACTTAACTCAACTGTGATATATGTGGGTCCACTAGCTATGCCATGAAGGCAAATCCTACACGGGCATTGTCGTTTGGCCTTTAGGTTGATATTAGAATTTTCTTGGATAACTTACTGCATTATCGAACCGAACCCTACCTAGAAGCCCTCTCGGTGCTTAGTCAATATCCCAATAGAAACTCATAAAATATGATCATAACATAACAGGGAAAGATAGTAACTACCTATCAATCTATCTTCATAAAACATATTTGGAATAGCTCATTAACTTTAGTGATTCATAAAAATTCATAACTTCGGTGAGAATTATACTTATCACCATCTTTAACATGATTGTGAGAGAATTACACTTATCACACCATAATAACTTCTTCGATCATAACTTCATTATTAAAAATCATAATCTCAACTTTAAATCATAGAACTTTCATTGAAAATCATTGAAATCATCATCAACTCATCAAAATCATCTTTGAATCCTCAAAATCATAATTGAAATAGCTTTATGCATAGGCATTCGTAAATTAACTTAAAATCATCCAATTCATGTAGACACATGCTTAGAATAATCATTGATAATAATTTAAAATAGAATTAAATCAGCCTAATACAATTCATCAAAATTAGGGTTCATAATTCAATTGAAAATTGATAGAAACTTTGAGGAAACTTTGGGAATTCACGGGTGAAAGGAACCCATGGATCAATTCTCACATACCTTGATTGAAATCACTTTAGAATTGAGGAGGACCCTTGAAGAAATCTGAAACCCTAGCTTGTAGCTTGGAGAAGAAACCTTAAGAGACTTTGTTCTTGCCTTAGAGAATTTGGGAGAGTGATTTAGAATGAGGGAATTTTGAAAGAATTAGGTTGATATAGAGTTGAACGTAGCCATAATTGTGTCTAGGTTCATTGAACCGAAACTTGACCCTGCGAATCCCTTGGTCATAGAAGAAATGACGAGTCGTTAAGACGACTCATCTTGTAGGTCTAAGAAAAGGGCCTAATTTTCAAGTCTTTGAAGTTTGTAAATGGGTCATTTTTATGACTCGTCAACTTGTCTACGAGCCGTAGACTTGATCCATCCTGCAGGTCCCAAAACCTGCAACTTTAAGGGTCTCTGATCTTTGGTTATGAGTCTTTTCTATGACACATAATAGTTTCTACGAGTCATCCTGTCAAGTCGTAGACTTGACCTTGAGGGACTTCTAAAACATGGCCTCTGAAATTGGGTTATGGATCATTGTTATGAATCATAAACACTCATATAACTCACAATATTGAGTCGTAGGGTATCGTCTGAGGTTTGTTTTGGAAGAACCCTTGGGACTCACTCTTATGAGTCGTAAAAAGCTAGAGTGACTCATAAACATAAGTCAGTTCAAAATATTGAGTGTTTTCTCCTTGGTTCCAACTTTTTGACTTTCGGGGTCTTACACAAGATATATTGAGCCCTCTTCGATGGGCAATACATCAGACTCTATGTTATAGCACACATTATTATATGTCGGTTGACGGTCTCTCCTACAAAAGCCTA